>NC_048420.1:2167099-2260597 GCF_013103735.1 Etheostoma cragini | reverse complement strand
TCTCTCTCTCTCTCTCTCTCTCTCTCCTCTAATCTCAGTGGGAAGCCCTGGAATTAACCGCGAGTTTCAATCAAGTCCAGCCAGATTCACCCTCTTCTGTGGCCGGTGACCTGCATATCACACACACACACACGCGCACACACACAGAGCACTCCCACTGTCGCTTAGTCAGGGGTCAGGAGGTGGATATCAGCGTACTGCAATGTCTATGTCACACACCCTTCTGGCACTAATGAAGGAAAAGATTTGTGTGTGTGTGTGTATGCTTGTGTGCCAGCTTGTGATTATGTGTGTTCATGTCTGTCTTTATATGTGTAATGTATATTTGAGACCAGCGCTATCTTCCCCTTTCTGGAGATCAATTAAATGATAAGCATACTTGGAGTCATTCTTTCCTGCCTGGGCCTGAGCGATATTTATGTACTACTTTTTTTCACAACGTAATATACATAATATACAGCATACATCCATGTTCACATTCATTTAGTTTGTTTTTAAAATGGTCAAATATCAAAAATGGTGCAGTAGCTTTTCATCTTACGTTCAATTCTTTTGGACATGCCAAGAGTTTTACGAGAAGATTGATACCCTGATGACATCAGTTGTTACCTTTGTTAATTAGACAAAGCACACATAGCTGAGTTATACACCTCCCCTTGATAATAACTGCGCAGCGTCCCTGTTGGGGCCAAATTGGCTCAATAACAGTTCAGGAAAACAGAATTTTTCCAAATCCAAAGATTCTAATTGCCACCTGGCTGTTCTATGGAGGGCTACAGAGCAGGGCTGGGCAATGTATGGACATTATATCAACATCAATATATGAGACTAGATATTGATATCAATATTAGATATTGTAATATGGATTTAAAAGGCTGCATTACAGAAAAGCAATGTCAATTTCTTACTGTTTTAGCTGTTCTGTTATTTTGCCTTTAATTTAGTCATTGCATCCACATTATGCTTGATTATTTATCAAAACTCACATTGTGTAAATGTGAAAGCAGCGGTGGTCAACCCTACAATATCGCCGCAATATCGGCATTGATGTCTTTGGTCAAAAATATTGTGATATTTGATTTTTTTCCATATCGCCCAGTTGCAGCCCATCTAAATGTTAACAGAAGCGGAGATCTGGAAGCAATGCAGTAGAAGTGCTGCTGTGTCTTTGTACTATACTGTACAGGGTACTTGTTGGATACTTCAAGTTTGATTCTTCCGTCTTGTGAAGGGCTCATTTGGATGGGTCGAACATGGACTCAAAAAGTCTCCTTCAAAATCAATCCAAGGCATAGTATAGGATTTTTTGTATTATTAAAGTACCCTTATATTACATGTCAATACAGCTGACCCGGACCCTGATGAGCCCCTACGGTGTTCACTCATTTTAAATACATATAAATATTGCCATGCAAAACAATGGCATTTTTGTGTGTTGTGTTCCTGGGATTATTTTTGGAGACTTTCAGTTATTTGAGACCAGACTCCAATCATGCAAAGAGCCCTTTGATGATGGAAGAAGAAACCGAGATCTATTGCTTTTGCATTAAACCTGATACTGACTTCTCACATCAAGCTCATTTCACAACTCCCTTCATAGAAATGCACTCAATAACATAATGCATTCGCCAGACTCTGAGAAGAGAAGATGAAATACACTGCTGTAGGGAGGCAGTAACAGTGAATTATCCACGCTTTGAGAGTATTTCATTATAGGGAGACAGTAACAGTGAATTAGCCACGCTATGAGAGTATTTTATTATCCCTCCTGCATACAATACAACACGCCGCTTTCTTATCGTGCTTTATTTGTCGAGATGAGGAGTTAATAGCTGTGTCAACACCGCGGTTGCCATGGAGACAACGGGGTTTCCATAGACGTGCTCTCTTTCCCAGTGACCCAGTTTGTGCGTGTCGTTGTGGCATTGAAGCCCTTCAAGAGCTCTCAGCGCTCCACTCTTCTGCCTTTTTTTACTTAGCCATTGAATCCAGAGGATCGTTGCATGTATGTATAAGAACTATGTGTGGACCAGGCCTTGAGATGATAAGTTGCAAGGACCAGCCCTGCATAGGAAACAAGGACCTTTGGGCAGCACCGTTTGGTTGAGTGCTGTTGTGCCTTTTCTGCCTGACTGGAGGAAGAACATGAATTTAGCCAGATGTTGTTGTCCAAGTCTCACCCTGGGGATCATAACTCTGTAGAAAACTATGATTTGTTAAAAACTAATCAAGGTAACAAAATGTATGGGAGAAAATTTCAATAAAACAAAATTACTTTTACAGAAAAAACTATTGCTTTGACTCTAATCTAACCTTACCTTCACAGTCCTTTTGGTTTGCCTAATATATTTGGAAGCTTTTAATTCAATCAGGAGGGACATGTTTGAAGATATGCAAATGAGTTTTTATTTTACAGCTTAGTAAAATGTACAAAGTCAATGGATCAGACTCCATCGCAAAACAAATATTTTGTATATGGGGTAGAGCTACATCAGCCCCCCAAAACATGACTGTAATTAGGGATCAGAGTCGTGTGAGAAATAAGAAGAACACGAGAAGAGTATAAGTACGTATATGAAAAGAACCAAATGGATTTACTTCTATGCAGCAATGAATCTGAAATAGAAAAGCAAATGCAGTGATCCGTCCCCCGAAAACACGCAGAATACTAGCCGTAGTTTGTCATCGCCAACTCAGGCACAACACGGCATCTCCGCCAATACGGCAACTCGGCCGGCATGACACGACATCCCAGACATAACAGCAACACAGGCCGGCACAATACGGCATCTCCATGGATCTGTAAATAGAAAACAAATGCAGTGATCCATCCCCAAAACAGCATGAGAAACAGTACCCGTATTTCAAAATGACGTCACGTGCATACCAGCGCTGCAGAACAGCTGCTTGAGGAACAAAACGAGAGGAAAGAAATTAGCTGCTACTACCACGAGACACGAGCCGTGAAAAGGCGAAGTTCACTTGCGCCATTGCACTCTTTGCCCGCAACGACAGCTGAAAAGCACAGGGAGAAACCGATTGAAACCAGGGTTGTGACTCTGTGATTGGCCCTTGCAATTTGTGTACAATTCTGATTGGTCACGCAGGAAGGTGAACGCCTCCAACAGCTGATTCGAGTTAGGTAGAGCGTTGATTAAGAGTTCCTGAAATAATTTACACTGAGCTACATTACTTGCTAAAGCAAAGGCAGCGTGTGTGTTGCTTTCCATTTAGGGGTATGTCTAATTCAGGGAACTCTAAGCTACTGTAAAGTACTTACATATTATACATGTATAATATAATTTGCAGCCAAAATCCTGTTGAATTTAAACAGATTTTTTTCCAAGCTTTGATCGAAATAAATAAAGCCTATTTTGATACTAGTCATGGTAATTATTCTACAACAACAATTCAAAGTATTTGTATCCTGTTATTGCGTCTCCATAGTTTTTGTGGCTGCTTGCAGACTCCGCCTTTCCCATGCAGCAGTCAAATTGCATGTCGTACACAACAACGTGCGATTATGAGTTGGGTTTCACCCATGGACGGATACATGGGCATGTTTGCGGCCCCTGTGGTTGATGGGAGAAAAGACATCTTTGGACATGCATTATTACAACCCTGTCCCAAAAAAAGTCAAAATTGGACACTTGCAAAATCCTGGATTTTTAGTGTCATTTGCCAACACAAAAAAAAGTATGCTTTGTTTGTGCATGGCAACTACCGTACGATTAAGATTGTGGATATGGCGTTAGCACCAGTAACCATAGGTGTGGTTTTGAAATGTAACAAAATCTTAAGCATTCTAACTTGTCAACTTGTTATGTCCCTTCTACTTTTTAAGGAAGATCTCTGTCGTCTTGGCACACATATTCTCAGTGGGACAATTCCCACAGAAACCCGCAGTTGAGCTGTTTTGTATCATTTTTCCTCTCGCTGGCTCCCCAGCCCTTGAACCAGTGGACACAAACATGTTTGGCCCTGTGGTTTGTATCACTGTCACGGACAAAGAGGCTGCTGACTTACTGCCACATGCTTGTCAGAGCTGGTTCACAAACACATTAACAGCACCGCTCACACCTTATGGCAATAAACGCTGACTCATCCAACATCTTTGATCTTGATGAACATCTCGATCAGCAAGAGTCAGAGGGCCTACTCGCTTTTTGTCCTCTATCAAAGACTGATCTCATGAAATGGCATACAGTGGCTAGAATAAATTTACACACCCACGCTAAAGTTGATTAAAAAGAGGTATAAAAAAACATCCTTTGGAAATTGATCTTAATGCCTTAATTCAAATAATTTAGGAAAATCCAACTTTTTATGACACCAATGTTCTTTGTGAATGAATAATGTAAATAAATAAATTTTCTTCCTTAAAATACAGGGGGTCTAAGTATACACACACCTATGTTAAATTCCCATAGAAGCAGCAGATTTTTATTTTTAAAAGTTATTTCATGGATCCAGGATACCATGCATCCTTATAACGTTCCCTTGGCCGTTGGAATTAAAATACAATAATATAAATTTGTGAATTTACACTGTAGCGAGTAGTATTAAAAAGCTAAAAACTGCGTAAGGAGGTTGGTCAGGGTGGTGGATGGGTAAAACCCAGGACTTCACCCAGGAGACCGGGGATTCTGTCCCGCATGTCACGTTGACTTGTTCTGGGTGTGACGTTGCTTTCTTCTGTTATTAAAGCCTACCCCATTCTTCTTTTCCTAAACTCAACTGTTGCTTTCTTCTTTACCTAAATCCAATCCGTAGCGTTATTCTCGCGATGTGTATGTCCAAGTGTATGCGTACGCCCGCTTTATACAACGTAGATAATTAGCTCAAAATGCGTACAGCTAACACACCACTTTGTTTAAGAAAGTTGTCGTGTGTATTTACGGGAAGTCATGATGCCATGTTGTCAGGACAAAAGTTATTGCCATGAATCATTCTCAGGCATGTTTCTATAAAGTTTTTGTCAAGAACGTTCAACAGTTCAACATCAGTTGAACAGATCAACTGAGATGTTTTTCATCCCAAATGTTTAACCAATGAAAGGCATGCATGTCACACTAACCGCCAATCTCCCCCTGGATATTTGTCCCATAGTTCATGTGACTGACATGGATCATTATACTGTTAGGTTGTGTTCCTCTATTCCACAATAACCAAGCATATTCCCCAAAGTGTCAAACTCATTTTTTCAAGTATATGAAAGGATTGTATGAGGAAGTTTAATGACATTACATATAGTCTAATCGACGTATTCTCAGTATTTCAAATGGTCAATTAAAATCTGTTCCTTTTGATCTGATAGTGTCATAACATTGCTTTTTCTTTTGGTATTTGAGGAGAATTCTTGACATTTCTTCCCTAACTCCAACAGTCAGTTTCCCAAGCAGTGGCCAGCGGTTGCTTTAAAAGAATGTAAAGCTACCAGAAATCCAAATATGTCTTGTCTCCCTCACTCCCTCTAACCTCACACACACACACACACACACACACTGGCTGTTCTGCGGCGGCAGGTTTGGCAGCAGAAACCACTAGACAGACACTGTTTTTGTTTGTTTTTGTGCAATCTCCCTGCATATTTTGTGTGTGTGGCCTTCTCTTGGAAGGAAGTAGGGGGCAAAGAAAAAAAACTGCATAATTTAGATTCTTTCACATTCCAAATTAAACATCTTTGTAGTAGAGAACACAGGCAGTTTCTTGTAAACTGGGACCGGCATGGCAATGGGATAACAGTCCCATCCTGCACGTGGACACTTAGGTGCTGCTCGGCTCTGTCTGTCAGCTGGGATGCAATGCTATTACTAAAGTAATCACAGAGTTTTTTCGATAGAGCTGACATTTACACATTCACCACATTGTATCATTGTGTGTCATAACACGACACTGTTAGCACCACAATATGACATGTTCAGTCTTCACGATGAAGGGTTAAATCATAGGAGTGGTTGCAAAGACATAAATTCATAGAAAATGTGGAATCACCCAAAAAAAACTCCTCAGGCATCTTTCCGCTCACAGATGGTGTATAGGTCCTCTGGCTATCTTTTGCCAAAGGGTTGTTCCATTGTTACTCAGTCTTTTCCTCCACTTTCCTCTACTCAAGCCACTAGCATTACATTACAGTAATTAGGCAATAAGTAGCAATACATACACTGTAACAAATACATTTACAGTAACTTACTGGCAGCAAGTTACTGTGAATTATTTATACAGTTACCGTACTTCCTTTTACAGTATTTTATGTATTCACTATAAAATACAAAACAATTAAACACTGTGATTTTAGTTGTATTTACAGTATTGCTTGTTTAACTGTAGAATAAATATTAATTAAATACTGTGATTTTAATTCATTTGCAGTACTGGTTTGGTTACTGTACATGTAAAACAAGTTTAGCACGGTTCTTATGTATTTTATATGGCAATGCAGTACTGTTGACAGTATGTAACAGTTAAATACTGTACATTTAGCTTCTCACGGTACAATCTAAATACTGCATCACTGTGATTTAACATTAGCAGCATTAACAGAGTCTCCCATATTCTAAAATATTTCAATTAACTGCAAACAACAACAACAGTTATTTATTTAAGATTTGGTGAACAGGAGCAGCAATTTACAGCATTCTACTGTAAAAATCATATACAGTAATGTTACTGTGAGATCTAAAGTAAATAACTGTAGATTTCACAACCATTGTTTACAGTGTAGTTCACATATGAACGACATACACTCCTGTCTCTAGGTTGTACCTGGTTTGCCCCTTTGAGTGGCAGCTAATCCAGTTAATGGATGGGTCAAACACTGCAAATGGCGCCGGTAGAACAGAGTGAAGAGAGGAAACTGCAGGTGTACACACAAGGCCACCTGGATGAATAAAGACGCAATAGTGAGTGTTTGCATGTGTCCCTGTTTTTCTAATGGTAGACCTTGCCATCAGTGGACACAACACAAAACTTTAGTTGAAGACCTAGTGCGTAGCATTTGCAGTTCTGCATTATCAAAATCGGTGTTGCCCGTTCATAAACTTGTCCTATTTCTTGCACATTGACCACCACCGTCAATTTCAAAACTTCCTATTGGTTTGAAATTTTACATTTCCATTTGCATGTACTGGGGTAGACTCTCCGTAGTAATGCGCCATCTTGAAATACGTTATCCAGTGAGGGACTTACACGACGTACTGCGCCGCGTTTAGTGTTTTCGACTCACAGCGGCTAACAGGCATCGCCGCTTCCCGGCAAGTTAAAAGAAGGAAACACGGAGGACCACGAGTATTTGAAATCCAAATTTTAGGAACGGGAGTCTTCTTCTTGGCCCAGAGTAAAAAAAATGATATTGAAACTAGCAAAAGAGTGGCGTCATCAGAAAAATAAGCTGCTTTGGACGCACACACCAAATTCCAAATAGTTAGTTTTCCTTCACTGCAGTCTCTCTTTCTTTTTCTCCTTTTGTACACATTCATTTTTTGAAGCTTGAAGACTACCTTAGCTACAATACGTACTTTGAACTGCATGTGGAGAGAGATTTGATGCGATATATGATCTCTTAAGGCATGGAAGCAGGCTGCAAAGAACCTGTGCCAACGTTTTTCAAAAAATGTAAAAAGAAAAGAAATTTGAGCAATTCTTAAAAAGAAATAAATGAATTCATGTTTTTCTAGAACGTAGGTTTTGTCTTTTTCTCAGATTCACCCTGCAGAGATCTAAGGACCAGGTAACCATAGTCCTCAGAAATCAAAGTATAGAACAGCCCTAAATGAGGGACATCCGGCAGAGTATCCTGCGGCACCTAAAAAATCCCCCAAATGAAACATTGTGGATGTGGACTATGAAAGAAGAAATAGCTGGGAAGAGGACTACAGATCAAGTGAGGGATAAAGTCCTGAGATTAATAAGAATAATCCAAATCAAACAGCACATGTACTGTGGAAAAGAGTTTTTTAATCAAATGATCAGTTGGCAAGTGCAGTATTGACGCTTTTTCACAGAGGGTTGTTGTTTTTTTCCTTGCAGCACACAACTTAGAAAATTTATCAGGGACGGCGTTAAGAGTGTTTATCCAGCTTTTGGCACTATTAAAGGTGCCAGTTCTCCTGTGCACTGATCTCAGACCCTTGACTCTCACCAAGCTCTCTAAGAACTGCTGAATGGAAATAAAAAAAACAAGGAAAAATGGATTTGTTTGTGCCCAGTAGCACTCGCTTGGCAGAAAAAGGCAACAGGACACAAACAAGTAAAGAGGATCATGAACGGCCACTGACCTTCTGCTTAGACATCTGCGCATTTGTGCATGCATGCATGTGCATGTGAGTGCACATGTCCAATGTCATGTACATGTACACATGTACATGTCTAAATCTGATTTAGCACATTCCTTAATAGGACCTTTGCAATTGTTCTCCATTCATAAAACAGTTTTTTAAAGTGTTTTTTAAATTTTTTAATCATTTCATTCAGCATTCTTGCATTTGTTTCTTTGTGCCTTTTTTGACAAATTACACCCTTACAGTGCAATGAAAACAAAGCAAAAGTGTTTTTCCCAGTGGGATGTACACAATGAACATTCCACAGGAGGGAGAGAAGGGAAAAATGGGAAATAAACTGAAAATGCCAGAACTTTGTCACCCTTTTTTATCTCTTCATCTCGCGTGCTTCATGAAAAATAAAACAAGAAATGAACAAATGCACCTTTTTAACAGCAATTTTGCAACTCTGTGCTGAATCTGTGGAAAGATGAGATGATATGCTCTCTGCTGAGACAGAACATGGAACACAGAATCTTCTATTTTCACCGTGACAAAATATTCCTGACCCTAGAAACGGCAGTTGACGAAAGAGTCTCAACTCAAGGTCTAATTACTCACTTAATCTGGAGCTTTCAGCCGTGTCATATTTACCCCATCAGCAGATGGAAATTACTAAGTTATAGTTCTTTTCTTTCACATGTTATGTTATTAAGTTTCCATCCAAATGTAACTCAAATCGGCAAAAGGAATACATATTATTTCACATGTTTTCCAACCACTACTGTTATATAAATAGGAGGTTAGAGAAGGATGATGTAATTAAAAGAGCAACAGTCAAACCTCACACTGTGGAAACAATTGGTGATGTTTATGTTGTTTCATGTGTTCATTTGAGAAAGGTTACAATCGTTAGTCTATTTCCGTTGCGCATTTTTTAAAATTTGTTTATGTATCCAACACCGAAGCCATGTTTGCTCAGCATCATAAAATTCTCTCGTGTCTGAATGGGACCAAATCTCTGCAGTCAGTCACCAGACATCGGTTCACTCTGTTGCCTAAATGGTTTGGTGGATTTGTTGGTAAATGCAGGCTGTGGTGACTAAGCATTCGCACGTATACCCATGAAAAAGCAACACACTGCAATTCCTATGTATTCCACGTGTATTGCTGTATGCACCACAGTGGGTTGTAAAGCAGAGGACTTTAAAATGAGGGAGAGGAGTTTGTGTCCAAAAACCAGACTTAAAGGGGATGGTGTTTTAATCTCAACTAGTCCTGGTGCCTAAACTATGCTTTCATTGTTAGCTTTTGTCATCTAAACTCTACTGCAACAGCCTCTGGAATGATCGGCACCTTGCGTTAGTCGTTACCATGCTCGCAGTGACCTTTTCTTGGCTAAAGTTAACCGTAAAGAAAGTTAAACTTAACTGTCATGTCACTGATCGTCACATGATCAGCCAGCAGTCTGCATTATTTTGTGGGATATTTTGCAAATTGTTGTGCATACGCTTTCATTGGATATCATCCAAACCTGTTCATAAGAATGCATTGGGAAACGTTGTGAGGGCACGCATAAAGGGACCTTTTGAAAAGTACATTTACACTAACCTACTGCACTGCAAAAATATGGACTTAAATGCCAGCTATGAGGGCGCTGAGTGAGTGTGTGTGTGCATGCGTGTGTTTCAGAAAGTGACTTTAGTCAGCTTTTCATTTTGATCCCAACATTGCATTTTTGGTTAGTTGCCCAGTTTGAGTTTTAGCAGTGTGTGTGTATTTTGCATTTGGTTTCATGAGTGGATGGGTTGCATGGTTCAACAGTTAAAATGCATGTTTTTGTGGATTCGCTGTGTTTTGTTATTTGTGGGATTTGGAATCAAGGTGATGAGGAGCAGCAGTGATTAACAGGACCACCCCCCCACAGGTGCCGAGTAGAAGGAGAACCAAGGAAAAGAATCACAGGTGAGACCAGCTAGAGGACAGTTTTGTTTTCAGTACTATTTATGCTGTGCAGATGCAACCTGTTTTATTTTAAATACATTATTTAAGAATCATCCTGTGAAACTTTGATAGTTTTTAACAGTAGAAATGCTGGTACAACAGTGTGTGTGTGTGTGTGTGTGTGTCCACTTTGACCAAACTTCCTCAGCCTTGACTGATGCTTGCAGAGTCTATTCCCCCCAGCTTTGAAAAACACATTCCATTTTAATGTAGCAGCCACTCACAAGGTCATTTGTCACTTGATAATGACAAAGCAAACCCAAGGGCATTTCACTGTCAAGTGTGTGTGTGTGCACGAAGGAAGTCTCGGAGGTGAGAAGGGTGGCGGCGTCCTTGTGGCCTCATAGACTTGTTTGAAGATGTGATCAGTGTGTGTGTGCACGCACACTGGTTTTGAAAAGGAAGTCTGCATGTTACCACAAAGAAAAACACACAAACATTTTCCAAGCACATGCAAATGTGTCAAATACTGAAATATTTTCTGTCTTCTTGTTGTCACACACTACTCATCCACTCAGATGCCCTCCACGCATATAGTACATCTCTTATGTGGATGGCATCCCACTTCCACCCATGACAGTTGCATTTTCAAACTCCTTATAAGTGTGCGCTGGGAAAATCACACATTGCAAACACGTATACAGAATGAAGAACTGAGCAAGGAAAAAGCAGGTTGTAATTTCATTGCTTGTTTTATGTGTTATTCCGCGCATGCCACAGCACAATTTCTTCACAACTTACATAACAATGCTCAGGAGAGAGATGTTTCTATTTAGAGCGCGAGGCCTCCAACCTTCAAGCTGTATCCTCTAATTCCTCGGGCACCCAATGTTGCAAAACAGTGTGTGAATTTGCGTGGGAGGGGGTGTTTGCGTATTATCACGAGTGACGCATGGATGAAATCTTGGTGTATTGGTTCAAACATTATATTGTGTGTCTGTGTGTGTGTGTGTGTGTGTGGGGGGGGTTAATCCTTGCCAGACCTATTTGCTGGCCTTGCTGGTAAGCGGGGCCTGTGCATGGCATGGCACACAAAGCGCCCTGGTTGGCAGGACTGGCATTCAGACAGATTATAATAAAGCAGCACAGTCGTCAGACAGCCTGAGCTGCTCTGAATATGGCTGCTGTGCGGAGACTAGCAGGTCTGTACTGGTCCAACCCAGCTCATTAAATACCAACGCTTGATCTCACCGTCAGACACAGAGGCAAAAACCCCCCTTTAGCGTCTGTATGGCACGCCGTACCCACTGCTAGTACCAGCTCTACTAAGCTGGCTCGTCCGCGGTGCCCCGTCCTCCTTCATCCATTGACGATTTAGCACCGCCTCATGCGTGAGGTGATCATGATTCTCGCCATGCGGCTGTTGCCACAGCCAGATTTTGTCATGGTTTGGGTGTATTGTCTTGTCTTATTGTGGTTCCTGTCTTCATTTCTTAGCCAGGTTACTGTCATGTCTTGTGATTATTGTATGGTATTATCTTTGGTCTGGTCTTGTATATTTTCTGTTTCCTGTTTTATTTTGAAGTCTGGGTCTCTGTCTCGTCTTGTCTTTATTTTACTTCCTGTGGGTTCCCGCGCCCGTGATTGCCTGATGTTTTCCACCTGTTTCCCAGCCCTCATGTTACATCGTTGCCCTCTGGATTAGTCTTGGTGCTTCCCTTGTCCTGTGTCATCATCATTGTAGTATTTCTGTGTGTAGTGTTGTGTTTCCCTGTGTGGGGTTCCTTTTCATTTTTTTGCACCCTGTATTTACTTGTCGCCTGCCCCTCTCAGGACTTCCTTTGCTTGTTTGTACTTAGCTTTTTATTTTTTTTTTAACTTTTGCCTTCTCCTCTCTGCACTGGGTCCATCATTTCATGCAGATCAAGGTAAATTTAGTTTCAAAAGAAGCTGGAGGAAGCAAAAAACCTGATGGCTGAACTATTTCAAAATGGCGGATTTGTCTGCTGCTAGCAATGATGACGCGTTGAATGGTGGCAGTTCGCTCCCAATCATTTTTTTTTCTTTCATATATTCAAACATTATTTGTTTAAAAATAATTGTTCTTGAATTTGATTCCTATTATTATTCCATTTATATTGTATAAATGTACATTGTATCATGGTATTTTATTTATATTCTTTGCTGTGTGACTGATTTTGATGCTGCAACACTATAACCTCCCATTTAATTGTTATCAACATCTATCTATCTATCTATCTATCTATCTATCTATCTATCTATCTAAAAAAGGCAAGTAAAAGCAAGTCAAGCAGGTAGCATGTAGTAGAAAAACGCCATGAGATTCTGCTGTATTTAAAAGTGAGTAGTATGAAAGACCCCAAAATCCACATGAGGAGGTTGGTTGGGGTGGATGGGTCAAACAACACAGGACCTTCACCCAGGAGACCGGGGTTAATGCCCTGTCTTTGTCCCATGTGTCACTGATCCATTTGTTTTGTAACCCGCAATGTTTTCTTGAAATATGGGCGGGAGACTTTTTATAACAGATGCCAAAAGCCCCTGACTAAGCGTTGAGTGACAATGTGTTTTTTTTTTTTTGGGCTCCAACCAGTCGTTTATTACCTTGTGGGAAACCAAGGACAACAGTTCGAGTAGTTCGCCGCACGGTTTGTCACAGCCGGTCTCAAGGGAATGCACGGAGACGCCACATGCAGACTGCAATTCAATCAGGAGAGACATGTTTGCAGATATGCAAATGAGATTTATTGCACAGCTCAACAAAATGCGCAAAGTCTTATGACTCCATTGCTATACGAATATTTTATCTATCTAGATATAGGGGTAGAGTACCATCCAACCCCCGATTCGAATCTAGACAGCGGTGGGGGTGACAAAGGAGCCCAAAGACCAGAACGAAGGAGGCTGTAGATGACTGGAGGTGGAAGGGGGGGCTGGAGGGTTGCACTCTTTTACTGCAACGACAGCTGATAGCAAAGGGGGAAACAGATTTTTAAAAGCAGGGTTGAGACTCTCTGATTGGCCATGCAATTTGTCCTCCTCTACCATCTGAAGACTAGTTGCAGATTTGCAACAGTAAAAAAGTACATTTATTAGGATAACAGCTGAATATATTTAAGAGTGCACTGATTAAGAGTTAGGTCTCCCTGAAAGAATTTACGATGAGGTGCAATAGTTATTTGGGTGCACAGCTCAAGTCTGCAGGGGCGCAGCGGAGGCCGCTTCTGATACACACAACCAGATCGCCATGGCAACCGCTTTCCCTTTTATGGTTAATCTCCAGAACTCATTCAGCAGTATAAAACAAGACAGTTAAAAGCGTAAAATTAAACTGACAACTGATCATGTAAAAAGTCAATTGAAATGAATACACCGCGACAGTGATGGTAAGTGGGATCATGCACAGGTCTGCACTGGTTTGGTTCAGTTTGGTTTGATTAGGTCTCTTTTGTTTTGGGAAACTTTGGCCTGATTAGTTTGACTATTAGCTGCTCACATTTGGTTTAATCGGCTTCGTTTTGGGCCTTGGTTTCCAAGGGCTGATGCATTCTCTGCATCCAGGGTCTGTATGGGGTTTCTGATGAGCTTCTTTTAACCCTTGTGTTGTCTTCCTTTCAAAATTGAAAGTCCAAACTTTTGTTGATGCTTTTCAATCTTTAGTTTTACCTTTTCTTACGTTTTTGTCCCACTTTATTCAATGTTTGTCACTTTTTTTTATGTCTAACACTACATAAGACTAACTTGTTAACTTTAGTTTTACAGTTTTGGAATGTGTGGTCAACAAACCTAATTTTTTGGAAATTATACCTAATGTTTGAGTTAGAAAAGAAGAAATTGGGAATTTAAATGAATGGATGTTGATGGATAATCGCAGACTGGAACATGTCAACTTTTACTCAATAATATTTCAAAACCACTTCACGTTTTTGCTCCAAATGCTATAAATTTGACTAAGACACCTCAAAATTTATGAAAGTAGAGACTTGTACTTGCCAAAGAGTTGTGTTGTTGTGTGGAATCAAGGATATTATTTTGGGTGGGTAAAAATAATACTGATATAGAAAAAACCGGTCGATTTGACTTGAGGACAACATGAGGGTTAAGATGCTTTAAACATGATTGCATGGTTAGCAATAGAAGGCTTTGGTATGTATCAATCAGGCCGAATCATACAAGAAGTCACAATGCCAGTGTTCAAATCATACTATACCGTGGCCTTTGGGGAGCCCACTTTTCTCGTTGTGTGTATGCGAATTACAATGACTTATAAAGATACGTAACAGCTACAAGTGTATGCACTATGCAGATTTACCCTATTATACTTTACTGACAGGAATTGATGGGTCAAACAGCCAACAGCCACCCAGCCAGACAAATAGTCTATAAACAAAGCATAAGGCTGTTTTTATAGATTTTACATGAACAACAGTTAAAGTTACTCAGGCTAACGAAGAATACCACAGGCCAAAGCAACGCACCAAGCTTCAATCCTTGACCAACAGCCATGTATATCGGCTCTTCCAGTTTCTCAACTGCTGGCTGTTCCAGTTTAATGGGAGAAAAGAGCATGAGGGGTTAGGATAGTTACCACCATCTTCAGCCAGAGAGGACATTATGGGTGGTTATGCTGATTGGATGTGACCCATGACTTTGGTGTTGGAGATCTGGGTTCAATTCCCACCGCGATACATCAACCAATGTGTCCCTGAGCAAGAAACTTAACCCCTAGTTGCTCCAGAGATGTGCAACCTCTAACATATATAGCAATTCTAAGTTGCTTTGGACAAAAGCGTCAGCTAAATTACATGTAGTAGTAATAATAATAATTTCTTCAGCTTCTTCTCCTACTTGTGCTCACCCTGGCAGGAGGTGTGCTCACGGGGCTTGCAGCACGTGACTCGGTCATGCTCTTAACGTCATCGCAACACAATTTCTTAGTAAAATCAATTAAACTGCCTTGTTTTCTTTTTGCCATGGCCATATGATGCACCATGAGATTAATTTGCATCGCGGAACCGCCACGCCTTGATGCTCATGACAAGAACAGCATGTAGTTATCTTTATTGAAGTGAATTAGTTTTAAATCGCCGTCATAAATGAATGAATGATATTTTTGTAATATTACACATAATAATGCACAATGATCACATTACACAACACTGAAATTGCACGTCAAAATGACACATTATCAGTATTTTTAGAGACCCCCTAAAATTTCCCAAATTGCGTTTTCTGCAGCTGTTTAACAGTAAGAGCCTTTTCCAGCAGTACCCCCACGCTTCCCCCCCCTCATCATGTGAGGGCTTTTACTGTGAAGCAGCTTCAGGAACATCTTGAGAAATGTTTGAAGGAAAGAACAGAAAACGGCAAAATCAGAAAACACGGCTTCTCTCTGTATATCATTTGTAACAACAGCAAGGTAGAAGCATGACGAAAACTTCAACTGATGGCAACATTTTAGAATATGACTTTGCAGTAGTAGATGTTTTGAACAGCAATTTCTTGGAATCATGAAAAGCCTTAAGTTCATCTTGAAACGGTAAATTAACACCCTGCTGTTTCCCAAAGGAATCCCTGCTAATTTATACTTTAAAGCACCTATATCATGCTCATTTTTAGGTTCATAACTTCTATACTATCTTTGTCGGGAGTCACACATGCTCAGTAGCTAGGTAAGATAACATCAGCTAGACAACTTTTTCTCCAACTTTGGTCAGTCCAAGGCAGGATTAGCTGGGAGACTTCTTCCAGACGAGGGGCACTTGTGAAATACCTGGAGACCAGGGACAGGAAGAAGTTCTTTCTGAGAGTATGGTCAACTAGCGGCTGTTGTAGCAGTCTTTGGCCATTGAGAATGAGCTAGCATGCTAGCGCTAGCTAAGGTTAAGGTTCGCCACCTCGTCTCGGCTAGTGATGTAGAAAGTGGTGCAGATGTTGAACAGCTCACCCAGACTCTGAAGACAGAGGGCATTCAGAAACCGGATCTCACTCAGAACAGCAGGGATGTTTTTTCTTCAAGTTTGTGTGCTGGTGGAAGCACCAGAGACCCAAAATACCACCTCAATAATTTAATGTATCTCTGTAATTTCATTTTTTATGAGGATTATTTTTGTCACACTAATGTGATCATGTGCGATGTGAAAATTAAGTTGTGTCAATAAATAAATCAGTACAACTGGTGTGGTGGACAGTTGCATTGATCTTTCACATTTTCATGTGACGTTACAATGATGTTGTAATGAGGAGTACACACACACACACACACACACACACACACACAGACACACAGACAGACAGACAGACAGACAGACAGACACAGATATTTACACGCAGTGTATAAAAAGCGGAAGAAAAGTCTACATCTACACCAAAGCCCCTGAGAGTTTCGTCCCCCAGATACGTGAGCGCCATTTGAAGCTCTGCATCCACACAGTCTCACATCCGCCTGGATACGTGAGCGCCATGTCGAATTCATGACGGTTGTCATGGCGCCCACATAGCAACCGGCTATACATGTACCGGCTGCTGCCTCCGGTTGACTCGAGTGATGAGGGGTGAGGAAGGGGGGATGCTGGGGGGGAGTAGGAGGGCAGTAGAGGGGTGGGAGGTCGGGAGAAACATTAGAGGAGAGAAGGCTGGGAAATTGGGGGGTTTACATGTCAATTTGTGTTTTGTGTGTGTGTGTGTGCGTGTGTGTGCATGTCTGTAGGAGTTAGAAAGGAAGAGCGAGTGAGATCCAAAAGGCTGGGGCGAAGAAAAAAAAGACAGAGACAGATGAAGAAAGGGGGATCAGCTGGTCTGTGTACCATAGAGAATGGAGAGGTGGGGCAAAGACAGAGGAGAAGAGAGTGAACTCACGGTTGACAGCTCTTTGAAAAGCCATGTGGGTCAGAGAGGCACTAAAAGGTGTATTACTCACTGTAATGCTGTTTTTTTTCTTGCAAAAATAATCAAAAGTCTGCAAAAAGGGTTTGATTTTTTTATGGCGGGGCTAAAAATGTGAGTATTTTCATGTGTACTGCAAATAAGAGAAGCATGTTCTGCTAATTCCTCCTTCTCCTTGGTCGGCATGAGCGCATGCTGAGCAGTTCATGGGTAATTCATGTGTTGAGTCTTATTTTGGGAGCTAAATTAAACGATAGGGCTTTACGCATCACCTGGCAAAAAAATGCAGCACACATGCGCAAAAGTATACACATCAACATGTAGACCTCTTTACCAACAGCTGTCTACGTCTTACTACAGACATGAATAGACACACATGCATATAGAGACCAAGGAGGGGTACACGTGAAGTCGCTCTCACACAGGGACACAGGCACATATACATAAATATTTCAGTTTGCTTGAAAACGTGCAAACCAACCATCTCCCATCCCCCCCCCCCCCCCCCCCCCCCCCCCCCCCCCCCCCCCACCATCGACCAATCAAACCTCAGCTAAGCCTGCATGGAAGCACAGGAATAAGCCATAAATGATAGAGACAGAGCAGAAATGAGGGAGAAGAAAGCGAAGGAGGGTGGAGATAGAGGGTCTGACAGACTGGAAATGCATCAGGCAGAATGAAGGGAGAGGGTGGGAGAGAACTTGGAGGAAAATATAGCCATCAGGGTGGAGTGACAGCCCTGACAGAGTGTGAGAGTAGTGGGGGAAAAGACAGTCCCTGATTTACATTCTGCTTCTTAACTAATGAAGATATACACCCATTTTGTTTTGTTGGTAAACTGAGCTGTTAAAGGGTAACAAGTCAAAACAGCTGAGGTACTGAGAGTTTATTTTTGGAACATTTTCAGATGAGCGACCATGTGTTCATCTGTTCCATGTACCAGGATTTAGCGGTTCCCATGTGTTACATTCATCTTCTGTGGAAACAGAAGCAAACCAGTTCCACAGTCCATTATTTTTGGTATGCTACCATTGACATGCAGATGCACTTTAAAGGGTGACTACGACTTTCAAAAACAGGGGGCTTATTTTCATAGTTGTGGCCATCATTCATTGAAAAGATCTGGGAATACGACAAAGTGCTTAAATCACTTAAAAGCTAGAAAACCTACACTTTTCACCAAATTAACCGTAAGTTTATCATAACTATATGCCTAAGAATAACCAATCAATGCTTATTAGGCCAGTCTGATGCCCGCTGCCAACATTTGACCCACTCTGACCAAAATGCTGCAAACTGAAGCTGAGTCTCAGCCCAAATTGGCCCAAGTTGGCACCTTCAAGACTTAACTGGTCAGTACGCTTAAAGCGAAGAATTTGTCGTAAAATCGAAGGGTGTGCCCAATAGTTTTTGTAACTTTCGAAAGTACCAAATGGAATGACAGTCTTGCCCATTTAATGCCGCAATCGTCCAGGTGTACAGAGGTAAAAACTTTTTAACATATGTGTCTAGAGCACCATTCAGACACAAGGCAATTTGCAGTGCTTAACAAAGGAATTGGAATACGTTACACAGAAGACTTCAAGAAAACATTGCATTCAAAACACAAAAAACACAAAAGCTTTAAAACAAATACCATTTCCACACAAATAAATAGTTACAGATTAAAAATACGTTATGTATCTAATTCATTGAAAAGCCACATTGGAAAATAATGTTTTACGCCCTGATATGAATAAGATGTAGACAACTAAGACAGTTTTAGCAGACCTCAGGTGTTCAGGGAGCTTGGTCCACAGCATAGAAACAAAAAGTTGCTTCATCTTGCTTTGTTTTAAGTGTACTACTGACGGTAGTCATGTGATGATACTGTTATGTATCATTGTGTGTCATCAGCATAAGTATGGCAGAATATGTTATACCGTTCTATATTTTGAGCAAGGGGAAGCACATTGATGTTAAATGGAAGGAGTCCGAGAATGGACCCTTGAGTAACACCAAGTTTTTGTTTGCTCAAATGTATAGTTACCAATTGAGCAATATAAATATGATTTAACCAATTCACCACAGCAGCAGAAATCTCCACCCTTTTTTCTAGTCTTTTGAACAGTAGTTTATGGTCAACCATGTTGAATGCACCACTGAAATCAAGCAATACCAAAATAGGTTTTTGATGCGTCATTGCTAAAATAAATGCCATTTAAACTCAAAATCCAGACTAAAAAGCATCAAAGAATAGTTTTTGCATCAAGAAAGCTTTGAGCTTTAAAGTTAAACTAATTTTTCAATGTTCTTTCCCAAAAGGTTTGATATGGGCCTGTAGTTATTCATGATAATATTATGATCCGATTAGATTTTGTTTACGAAATGTATTAACTGGTCTTTAGGGCCCTTGGAAAAGGGCCTGACTGAGGAGTAATTTTGACTATTTGTAGTAAATCTTGTGCTACGCAGTTACAAAGTTCTTTCGAAGCTAGAAGGCAGAAGCTTGTAGGCCTGAGGTTTTCAACAACTTTTGTCAAGTTTGCATATTCTAAGGGGAGAAAATATGCTATATTAACTTTGGTAGTCATCTACAGAGGACATATGCCACTTAGCCCAAAATGGAGTTACAAATGGTTTATCTTATCTTTAGAGTTGTATCTGTGTAAAAGGAAGCAAAGTCACCAGTCAACAGTTCAGGAGGGACTGATTCTGAGGGGTTTGTCGGTCTTTCAACAACAGTAAAAGAGTGTCTGCATTATTTTTTATTATTGATCTAAGGGAAAATGGACTGCTTTTTACCTTTTATCAAGGTTCTTTTTCCCACCTGCATTCTGCCTTTTTATATTCTTTGTTTTGAGCTTTTACCAGCACAGGCGTTCCTCAACGGTGCTTTTTTTACCACCAGCTTGACCCCATGAAGATCACAGCTTCATGGTAACAATGGCATCAATAAAATTCATAACATTAAATTGAAAACTGCTCCAAAATGATTTACAGAAATGCAAGGCACAGCTGGTGTGGGTGTATTCCGTTGTTGTAGCACGTTCCAGTGATCTCCTTTTTAATTCTGTTGGTATCAGCAGAGAGGCTCATGTTGAAGAAAACACAGTGATGATCGGAAAGGGCAACATGTGTCCCAACAACCTCAGAAGTGTGTCGACCTTTAGGAATAATTAGATACAAAATGTGTCCCTTATTATAAAAAAATTCAGTCTGGTATGGGGTTGCCTCCACTCAGCTCTCACCAGAGTCTGGGCCGAAAGTGACTGCACACAGCATTCACCTTTGACGTTACGAGCAAAACATGGGTAAGCCATAATATGGTGGCCCATCACAACACAGACATGTCATCGTTGAATAAAGGTTTTAAAAACTGACACTTTGACGTATGATTTGCGTGAACTCATTTCAGCAATTTCCTTAAAAAAAAAACTGTTATGTTCCTTTAAGACACTCACAGAGAGATATTTCATTTGAAGAGGAGGAAGTAGGCCTACATGTGTGGGTGTTCATGATGCAAGCTTGTGAAAGTATGTGGCACTGTGAGCTAAATGCACTAAAAGCGAGTACACAGCTGTAGTGGCAATTAAATGACATGCCGTGTAGTCAAATGT
This sequence comes from Etheostoma cragini, assembly GCF_013103735.1. NCBI lineage: Eukaryota > Metazoa > Chordata > Actinopteri > Perciformes > Percidae > Etheostoma > Etheostoma cragini. The sequence goes on along the minus strand of NC_048420.1, from coordinate 2,239,890 downwards.
TATGTAATTGAGCTAGTGACATGAATGGGACAATTTGCAATCTGCTTACTGCACATGTTTTTACTTAGCAAAATTTTAGAAGAAGCACACTGTCCAGTGCAAAAATGTGTTCAGTTTATTTGGAAGGCAGGACACACAAACACACATCCACAGAGAGACTCATCCGCTCTCTGGGCGGGCAGAGTGTCTTCCTGTGGGATGCTCAGCAGGCAGAAGAGGAGGTCAGAGTTTGAGGGGAAGTGGGGTTTGTAAAAGACGAGACGCACAAACTCACATCCAGACATATCCCACTCACATCTTCCCATCAGCGCTATAATCTTCCATACAGTAGACGTAGGGACCTTCTCCGACACATCTCACACTCACACACGTGCCAGTGAATCCACACCTCATTCCCTGTTACGTCGGTGTTAATCTCTCGCTCCATTTGCACTCATCAGGAGATAATGACACCATTAACACACATTAACATGTCTTTATCATCATTTATCATTCCCTCAGTGTCCCAGAGTCCCTGTGTGTACTCCACGTGTGGGGGCGTGTGTGTGTTTGTGTGTAGAAAGAGTTGGAATGGGATGAATGGCGAATGTGTCTGTCACACATCTGTCACCCATATGACAACATCAAACTACACGTGTTGAAGCTGGGAGAGAGACCACCTTAAAAAAACAACCTGACCCATAGTGGAAAGGTTTTTGTTGCATTTTGCATTTGTAAGTTTTGAGTTACATTTACGTTACCCAATAACACATAAGTCAGACAGATTTGTTTGTACTTTGTAGGACCATGGGCGCCGATTTTTGTAGTCAAAAAATGCACTTCAGAACCTTAGGAAATGGACAGCGGCCGACACAAACACACACGGCTGTTAACTTGATAATGACAGGATTGGAGATGAGAAGTTTAACTGACACGTGACTGTGATCAGCTTCGTGGGAAATGAAGAATCAATGGAGCAAGGGACTGGCAGCGACACAACCAATCAGACGCTCCGCTTAGCACCAACTGCAATGTTTCATTTTAAATGAATGCAACCTACTGGCAGTCTGGCACACGTGGGTGCTCAGTATTTCAGTATCGGCGCCCATGCTATGTGCAGGACCAAGACACGTATGTGAAATTTCAAAATTTCTTCAGTTAAAAGTATGAAAATTTCCCATGGCATGAAAACTTCCCTTGATGGGTTTTTGACATGAATGTGAGTTCCCCCAGCCTGCCAATGGTCCTCCACTGGCTAGAACTGGTGATAGGTCTAAACCGAGCCCCTGGCATCCTGCTCTGCCTTCGATAAAATGAAAGCTCAGATGGGCCCGTCCGAAATCTTGCCCGCCCAGAGAATTTCGCCCACCCATGAGAGAGAGACATAGACATAGACAGAAACAGTATTAGGGGACCACTAAGGTCTACATAAAATACACTTTAGATACAGTATTAGGGACCACTAATGTCTATATAAAAGAGACTGCAGATACAGTATTAGGGGACCACTAAGGTCTATATAAAAGAGACTTCAGATGCAGTATTAGGGACCACTAAGTTCTATATAAAAGAGACTTTAGATACAGTATTAGGGGACCACTAAGGTCTATATAAAAGAGACTTCAGATACATTATTAGGGACCACTAAGGTCTATATAAAAGAGACTTCAGATACAGTATTAGGGGACCACTAAGGTCTAAATAAAAGAGACTTCAGATACAGTATTAGGGGACCACTAAGGTCTATATCTTAAAGAGACTTCAGGTACAGTATTAGGGACCACTAACGTCTATATAAAAGCATCCAAAGAGCACCATGTCATGGAATCTTTTAAACAATTGTAGAATTGTATGGGAATAAGTATGGGATACAGATTATCATTTTGTTACTCAGTACACACTACTGAGTAACAAAATTATAATCTGTATCCCATACTTCATACATATGATCCAATCTAAACACTACTGTTATTTTAGGGAGGGAATAATCTTCAAGACATACTCTTGTAGACTGTACTCGCATATTTATAGCAATCAAGATTACTGTAAAAACTGGCGAAATTCTCCTTTAACATCAACCGCAAACATGCAGTAACAATGCAAGGCATCTAACCTTAAAACAGGCATTTCTTTCTTTCTGTCTCAGTAATTGTGCAAAACTGAATACTTAATTACAGTAAAAGCAGATTTCCTCTTCAAAATATTGAAAAAAATCCAATACAGTCCAATACAGTCAGTTGATGTCTTCTTGTGTGAATGCTATAAATCAAAGTGAAGCATTTGTAATCCTTTGTTAACATTTCCAAAAACGGTTGGACCCGGAGTGTTTTGCTCAAAGTCACCTGGGAAGTCCACACTGTCCATCATGTCATCGAGAAGAAGGGCAGTGTTCTCTCTCTGGACCATGAGGGTTCAATTCTGGACTATCCGCCCAGTCACTATTTTCCCAGTCAGTCTATATATTTTCACTGAGAGATCCTGTCACGGCTTGGACATCCCCAGTGTACGGATCCCTGTCCTATCCTGGATGTTAAGGGATGACCATAAATCACATCCATCTGGGAGCTCTGATTATGGGAATTGGATGCTGGCAGTATTATTCCCAATTGACAGACAGCCACCTATGTCAACAGCTAGTGTCTTGTACCTCAAACACACCGGCATGCATTTGCATGCACCTGAAAAGAAAAGTCAACAAACACAGAGATGGGAGGGTTAAAATGTCACGGCTGTAATTCAATTGCATTGCAAATGAAAAGCAGATGACTACATGGAAGAGTTTGAAAAAAAAAAAAAACTCCGGCACTCAGAGACAATTAATCTTCTATTTTAATGTGGCGGAAAAATGAACTTGTTTCATCAAGAAACCTGAGTGACGGAGTTTTTGTTTTCTTCGATCTTTGTCACAACCTTATTGCATAATTAAAATGAGATAATGTAATGAAAGTAGATGGAAAAACACTCTTTTAATCCATAATGACGTTGTGGCTCCTGCTTCTGCATTTTACCTGTACACAAAGACTTCCTGGCCTGCTATCACACATCTTCATGTTTCAACTTCTACGGGAAGCACAAAAAATAAAGAACAAAGAACACAGGTATATTTAACCACAAGATCCCCATTTAGGCTATATTCATGTGGGTTCCATCATCAATTCAAAAATGAGGAACTTAAACATAAAAGCTGTTTTTACAAAGGGTAGTATCTTTACAGTACAGTTACATAAAAAAAAAATGTAAATATATTTATTTCAATGAATTGATTGTTGATATTAACCTACTCCCTTACATTCATTGCAATTAAATGTATTTTGATTGGACAATTTGGTTGGGAGGAGATAAACACATCGTTTGATCAGAATGAATGAGTCAATTTTGCCGAGAGCCTCCGACACTCATTCACGAGTGAAGAAAGTTATGGAAACACGAAAGCGCATTTTGGCTTTCTTTATACATCAGTCAAAGGCTATAAGTCCTAATAGACCTGAATCAGAAAACTCAGCAACTTTAACCGAAGAAGTAGCAGCAGCACCTCTCCACCTGTCACTCCCACAGTGACCCTAGCAACAGACAACAAGGCAGCTAACTTCTGACATAATTTAATTCAGTGATGTGTTTTATACCCTTATATTTTGTAGCTCAGTGGTTGAGCTTGTAGTAAGCCTATTCTGTACCATTGCCGTAGCTTTGTGCCTATATCCTGTGTTACCCATGCCCAGTTTTGCCCTTCACTCTTGTTTTAGTTTTTCCAATTGTGGAGCATTGTGATGGATGCATTTGTTGTGTGGTGGTTGACTTTGGCTGAAAATGTCACTCAATGTCAAATTTGTTAGCACCCCCAACTCAAAATAGGTTCCAGAAGCCATGTTTGGCTCAATAAAAGTAAGTGCATGAAAGTGTAATGGCTTTCACTTTCCACAAGCCCATCCGACCACAGAACTGGAAGTTTGTTCCTAATATTGGCGCACCAGTGAGAGCCTGCAGAAACTAGGACCTCCATGATGGCTACACTTGTTCATCCCTTGCATCTCGTAATTCCTCTCGCTCTCCATGACCCTTAAAAGTTTCTTAAAAACCTCTGGCTGGGCCTTTTGGTGCTCGTCCCAGGCCCACAGCGGTGTATGTTTCCAAGCAGAATCCGCCTTTCCCTGCTTGACCTGGCTCTGCCTGTCTGCCTTCCCAGGCCTTAATCCTGATCAAGCTTGTCTAGACCTCTCATTACTAGCACATAATCAGGGGGCAGGGGAAGGATGGGACGATGGGGCCGCGGGGAGCAGAGGATGGATGGTGGGAGGAGAGGAGAGGATGCAGGGAAAGTGACCCTGACACTGACCCGCACATTCATTACACTGTTTACTTTCTCGGTAACCAGACAGACTATATGCATGGAGTCAACACACAGGATGGAAGGCAGATGGAAGAGGAGATATGAGGCAGGGGAAGAGAGAGACCAGATGTAAACAGAGGATTAGACACAACAATATGTATTTTTTAAAGTTGTTCTGCTTTGTGAGTGCTATTAGGAATGGGATCAAGTGCAAAACAACAACCTCCTTCATGATTTCCTTGATATTAAAGCACTAGTTTGAGATAGTTGGAAGTACTCTTATTTGCTTTCTCTTGCCAAAAGTTAAATTTAGATTTAGAATTTGTTTCTTTATTACATGCGAGAAAATAAATGATCTGAGAGGTAAAAAAGCATTTGAGAGGCAAAGTTACCAAAACTCTCAACAAAAACAGCATTTTATAAATGAAAAGAAATATTTGAGAGAACAAGTTTTCTTACCTATAGAAAATGATCATATTTGAGACTTAAAAAAAGTTGAAATATAAATTTGAAATTTTTAAAATTATTTGTGAGAAAATAACTTGTCTCTCAAAATCATTTTTTAAACTCTCAAATATCTATATTTGGGGATTTATTTTTTCTCAGATCATTTTTTCTCTCAGATCCTTTATTTTCTCGCATGTAATAAAGAAACAAATCTAGCTCCATAATATGAAGATTGACACCACTCTCATATCTGTCCATTCAATATGGACGTGGAACACGGAGACATTTAGCTTAGCTTAGCACAAATGTTACATTTTATACCATGTTTGTTCAAAGCTATAGTGTGTAGTGTCTGTCTCCCCCATGAGGAATTCTAAGTAATTACAACAACACTGTCAGCGCATCCACATGCTACAAGCCTTCCGTGATCGTGCACAGCCCCCACCCCTTCTCCACGCAGTTGCTAGTAGCTAAGGACGACACAGAGAATGTCTCTCACACTCTTCTGAACCTCATACTGAGAGATATGGAGAGAGTTCTGTGGAGTTGACAGTCTTAATTAACTTTATGTGCTAAAGCTTTAATCCCAAAAATGTAAGAAATGTAAGTTTATGGGGAAAATGTTTGAAAAAAAAAATATTTTGCAGGGAGGAGTGACTTGCTTTTGTCTTGTTGTGACTGTGAGTGTGCTGTTTCCCTATTTTCAATGTGCCGTTGTCGACGGAAAATAAAATTTCTTAAGTAGTGAACATTAAAGTCCCCGAGAGCTGGGTTTTTTGTTACCCTTGGATAAAGCCATGCTGGTCTACAGACATATATTATATGGATATTCTCCTCTAGCTAAGCCAATGACCCTACCTCAGAGATTGAACCTAGTCCAGGAGCAATCAGCATTGATTTTTTGAAATGAAAAATTAAAACTAAAACACTGGAGTTTTCCAGCCTCAAGTGCTTCCATGTCACTTTCTTTTAGACGAAAAGACTTTGTTGAAAGTGACAACATATTCAAACAGAAAGGGCCACATTACTAGAAAATAAGAAGGACGAAATACTATTGATGTGACTGGATTTAGCATCATGAGCTCAATCCCATTACTACACATATACTCAGGCTCTGCTAAGCCACGGCTGCAGTCAAGCAGATGAGTGTGACATGCTGTTATTACTGAACATGAATAAATGTGATGAGGGGCTAAACACACAAACTAATGACATGACAGGCGTCACTGGCCAACCACGGATAGAAAGAACCTCACAAAATCCAATCAAATAATAGACTACCTGCTTACAGCAAATAGGAGCTTGGATATGTGCATCAAGAAACGAAGCGTGATAAAACACAAGGTAAAGAAGAAAATAGATGTGTGTGTGTGTGTGTGTGTGTGTGTGTGTGTTTGTGTGTGTGCATCTTGAAGGTGTAAGAGGTGTTACATACTCTGTGCTGTGCCATGACATGTCTCTCTAGTGTGATACTGTGATCTCATTCAGAATTCACACATTCGCATGGCCGAGTTTTCATCAAGTCTCTGCAGCTGAATTTATCCGCCCATGCTCACACACACACACACACACACAATCATGTCAATATGATCAAAAGGCGTGCCGAAGAGTCTGCACCTGCATGCAGTCCCACACTCAGATAAGCCCTATAAATACACAGCGAGCTGTGTTAGTGTGCAGGGTGACTGGAAGCCTGTTTCCCTACATCTCTGAAACATTCATGTAGGCCTGCATTTGATCTGATCCCAGTCTCTCTCTCTCTCTCTCTCTCTCTCTCTCTCTCTCTCTCTCTCTCTCTCTCTCTCTTCTTCTTCTTCGTCTGCTTTTACCACCCCCTCACCCTCTTGTCCTTCTCCTCTTAATCTCCCACCCCTCCTTTTATTACTCTGCTTCCTTCCCAGTCTCATAATTTGGATTCCTGCACATATAATCCTCCCTCCACAGCTTTAATTACATCAGCATTCATTTCTTTCAATTCTGCCGTCAATACTTTTGCCATCTACGGCACTTGAGTGCTTTTCTGGAATTCCCTTGCCTCATTTACATACAGGGATGGGGGGTGGAGGTGCTCTAATTGGCTGTCTGGGTCTGTATTCAGTGTGCTAATTGCTCGTCTGTGAAAGTGTCCACAAAAGGGTGGACTGACCCCCCCATGGGAGGGGTTTATCGCCTTGGCTGTCAATCACTGCAGCCACACCCATAATGCCCTTGTGGAGATTGCAACACCTTTGTCAGTAAAAAGCCCAAATTACTTGAAATTAATTGATTGCATAATCTGTGGAAATTGTATTTCAAGCATAAAGAAGCAGACAATGGCCCTAGATAACCCAAAAGTCAGTTCATATGTGAAATCACAGCAGAAACCAGACATAGCATTATTTTTAAAATCAGTAATTAACTGGAAGAATCGTCATCTGATAATGTCCGCGGAGTGCAAGCGCTTACTCTCTCACCAGGGAATTGGGCCCAGCTCTAGGAGGCAGGAGCAAGGCTCTCAACCCCCCCCCCCCCCGCAACATCTCCTAAGGCTACAACCACACTAATGAAGCTGAGCGTCAATTCTTTCAGGGAGACTTCTATAACTTTATCACTTATGTCCTGAACTGATCAGCTGTTTTGAGGCTTTACTTTCAGTTAAACCAATCAGGATCGGCCGTGTGTTCTCTCCTCTGCTGCTGGCAGTTGTCATTCCTTCCTGTCTTCGTCCAGTCATCTTTGCACACTCCCTGGGTTTTCTTCCCTGGGTCCGCTCCGTCGGTTTCTTTGTCCCGGTCTTCGTGCTCCTTCACCTCACCACCAGTGTCTAGACTCCATTGGGGGATATGTCTGGGTTTCTCTAACCCTTTAAAACACATTGTATATAATGGAGTCTAATCTTTAGATTAGAATCTCTAAAGACTTTGTACAACTCATATGTTGTACATTTCAACTTGTGGGTATGTAGCTAATATCTATCTATCTGTAGGGGGTTGGGTTGGGAACCGGAGGGTTGCTGGTTCAAGTCCCCATTTGGACCAAAGTATAGTGGTGGAATGGTAGCTGGAGAGGTGCCAAGTCAACTCCTGGGCACTGCCAATGTGCTCTAGAGCAAGGCACCAAACCCCCAGCTGCTTGGGGCACCTTTCCATGGGCAGCCCCCCCCACGCTGACAATTCTCCATTTAGTGCATGCATGGGTACTGAGCATGTGTGTAATTCCGGCCTGTGTGTAATAATAATAGAGAATAAATCCATAAATTGGAAATGCTACTGACAAGCGTTTTACTTTGAAAACTCTGGGGTTGTGTTTTAGGAGACCTTTTAAAACAATAACACACACACCCAGCTTATCAGTCCTGATGTGTCTTTTCCCTATTTGGTCCAGCCCTTTCCACATGACCAATAATAATCATCCCCCTTTACTTCCAGTGGTCGATTCAAAATGGATACCAAATTACAGCCGTTTCTGACCTTGTTGTCGTGGCTAGCAGCGGTTGTGGAGTAAAATTCTGCATTTTATCACGCCACTTGTTTACATACGCAGAAGCAAGCTTTTATCCACTGATATGAAAAAAATATTGTTGATAACATCCACTCTGTGATAATAGTCGGTGACTTACGCCTAATCATTTATCCCATTGACTAAATAAGCTTGTGAGTCATCATTCCACTTTTGTTTTTGCAACAACAGGTTTTGCAGTCAGTTTGTCAGATGAGGTCACACTCAGGGGCGGAAGTGACTACATCAGGGTGGATAACTCTCATGTTACCATTAAAAGATGAGTTATATGACTCTTAGCAATAATTTGTTATGGGTTAAGTAAGATGAAAATGTAGTTTTGCCTGTGCACCCCTCATGTTAATCTGAAATAACCCTTCCTGTTGGCATCATCTGAGTGTTAACCGTGTTCTACATAACTGCTTGTGATTCCAGGAATGCTTATCACTAAAACCTCACTTACTTAAGTGTAGCATTGTGTGCTGTGTGATAATGTGATGAGTGAACGCTAAGAGGCATCAGGGCTGGTGTGCTGTTTACCTTCCAGTCAAAAAAAACAAGTCATTAACATTCTCGCCATTGTTGTGTGCCGCTTCTCAGACGCCGGGCTGCATCTCAATGGGCTTTTCATTGAGACAGTCAGGGAGTCAATTAGCTTATCTAGATATTGGCAATGTCTGTCTTGATGTTGTTGTTGACGTCCCGATGCAGGGCCGGCTTCACACTGAGTCACAAAGAGACGCACCTGATAATGCCAAGGCCATCTGTAAAAGAGACCTCACACACGCATGCAAACAGTAATACGTGCACGCACACACGCGCCCCCCTCCCTAGACGTTCCCTTGGGCTGAAATTGAAAGCAGGGAGGCCCCCAACAGATAAACAAGACCTATTGATTCAGTATAATTTGACTCAGTGGGTGCCATAATGTCATTATAGCACAAGACCAGTGTGTGTGTGTGTGTGTGTGTGTGTGTGAACGCCCAGGTGCTTGCTATAGTGAATGATGACACATTGGTCAGCCGTGCCAGGGGAATTTAGCTGATTGGAAAGTGATATGGAGCAGGGCCAGCAAGATAGAGAGACAGAAGGAGAACAAAAGAGAAAGAGAGGGGCAAAGTGCCAGTGTTGAAAGAGAGACAGAGAGTGTGTGTTATGGATGAGGAGGTTGCGGTGTGAAAGGAGAAGTAAATTGTGCTGCCCTCGTGTGTGTTTTTCCACGGACACACAGCCATAAATACTGTCTATCTGTGTAAAACTCTGAGGCGATCAATGAGCCATCAGAGTAATGTTTTACTTGCTAATCAAAAGGAGGAAAGGCAAGAGAAAGAGACTGTTCAATGGTGTGTGTGAGCAGATAAAGTCTCCAGTTGAATTCCAATCATTCCCCATTTCATTCCAGAGTTTGACTACAGATTTGGAAAAGCTAATCAGCCATCTGTTGATCGCTGACTGCAGATCAAGGCCGTTCTTTCACTTCTGGTGGATGAATTTCAAAAATAGAAAAATCATTTGGAAAGGAAAAGCATTAGTTTGATTTCGTTTTGCTGCTTTGACCACATTTTAGCAGGCTTACACACACATGCAAAGTCAAAATGCTGTGGTGTTACTCACACAATGATTTATCACCAATTCTCTTGTGTTGAATCTGCCAAAAGCAGATGCTGTGTGCTGATATACAGTATCATTCATTGGGACAACTTTAATGACGCACAATTACAATTTATCCGGTTTTTATTCATGGCAGGTTGGAAACGCTTCTGCAGCAGTATTAAGCTAATTGGCTCCAAAGTCCAGCTTAACAATAGTAATAAAATATATTTATGGAAACTTAGATGGAATTCAATTAAAATATAGCGCGGTGCTGAGTTCAGGTTAACTCATTACCATAAACAAAATGTGACCAAATACATGTTGATATACACTTGACATGCTTCATTTTTTGTCATATTGGATTCACTCAGATAGGTAGACAGACTACATAGCTTTATAAGTATATATACATAGCTAAATGAGAGCTAAATGCTATTTTATCATGTTAATATATCACATTCCGTTTGAACTGTGATGTCGAAAAGAACGTCAGAAGAACCTTACCAACTCTTAACTTAAAATCCAAGATGGCTGATCAGCCCATCAAGCTGTAGTACTAAATTGTTTATTAACACTTCTGTCTTTTTTTGTCTCTCATTAAATCAGGCGTGCACACGGTCTTGTCCAACTTCTCTTTGTGGACATGTTGTTACAGTGCTTGAATGCACAAAATGCCCCACAATGCACGCAATATCAACTGGTTCTGCTAACAATGGCTAACCGTCCTTGTGAATGCTAACGTTTGATAATTAGCACTCAACTCAAAGCTAAAGCTGATGGGAATTTTGCTAGTATTTGCTCATAAACCAACGTAACCCACTAGCTTCTGTAAAATGGAGCCAGTACCCGGAGATCCCCGTTCACCTGGCTATAGTTCTCCACTGGATGACTCACTTCAGAACGGTGATGGCACGGTGCAATCGCAACCACGAAGAACACTGGCGCGTCCGCGTCATCACCCTCACCTCAGCTGTCAAAAATCACCACATCCGGTTTCAAAAAAACAACATGGCAACGGCCATGTTGCCAAACCAGAGGCTTATGTCACTGCTGCCACGTTCATTCATTTTTAATACTATGTGTTAAACACACACATTCATTTTTCAGAATCAGAGATGTGTGTCCATACTGGGATAGCTTCTAATCCAACAGTGGAGGCTAAGGAGACGCTCAGCTGTCATTTGGACTTTCTCTGGCTTTGCTCATGTGCAGTTGACAGGCGGAGACAGGAGTAATAGGTGCCACGTAGGATTCTGTCAATTAGGAGGACAGGTAACAAGAGACGGAGAAAAAAATACATATTTATGCTTCCTTTGTAACCTAAAAAAAGATTCATGTAAAAGTGACTTCGACAGCAATGTCGTGCAAAAAAACATGAAAAAACCTGCTGTACATGTGTCCAGCTAACAATATATAAGTATCCAATATTTTGAATTATGCACAGAATTTAAAAAGCAACTCAAAAATCCATCGTATTACTGAAATTCGAGAACCTAAAAGGCTTCATTTGTTCAACTAAAAGCATGCATTTGTTTTCAGTTTCTCCCCTCACTCCTTTTTTGCTGTACTGTCTCTCCTCCCCCGACACCCAGCACACACATTCTTAAGCAGCATGGCAAGAAAAATACACACACACACACACACACACATACACAACCCTGGCTCAACCCTAGTCTTAGGCATTACAATATTTAGCACCATCGATTCTGTCTATCCCACGAGCAGCCATTTGCACAGAATTAGGTCAACACTTCTCCACACAAAACCACTCCTTCTCTCTTTCTCTGTCTTTGCTGATTACCAACTCGTTTGCCCTGTCTAGCTTCCTAGTTATCAATTCTCTTTACTGTAATTTTTATAAACACCCCCCAACCCCTGAAAACATGCACATGTTGTGCCCAAAGTAAAGATCAAAATCTAGATGTCTTTTAGGCGCCATTTCAAAGGTGTACAATCTGCATCACCAGCAAAAATGATCCATCAGGAATCATTTTGGGATTTGCACAACATGTGGTGTGTGCTTCTTTGATATGGATTTTTTTTTTTTAAAGCACGGACTGTAATTGCTGATGGCGAAGCAGCAGATGTTCTGATCTCAGCAGATGAATTATTCCACGGGTCTAGTTTAACAGTCTGTATACAGTCTTAAAGCATCGGGAGTGCGAGAGGCAGGCTGAGCCGCGCAGCCATCTTGCCACCCCCTCTCTCTTTTTAGTCTCATCCTTGGGCATGCAGCCTCCCTCCCCCCACCGCTCCATGTGCCAGCCTAGAGGGTGTGCTGGGAGGGCAAAGTCGATGTGTGTGTGTTGATGCCAAGGGCAGCGTTGCTACTGTAGCTTTTCAGGCTGCCAGTATGCCACCGCCACTGCCCTTTTCCTACCGGTCTACATTTTCCCTCCAACACTGCTTCCTCCATCACCCATACTTGACCTCATTACCTCACCATCACACCGACCACATGATAAACAAATTCATGGTACAAATTCTCCACATTCTTTGGGAACGATGTGACCTGCCAGCGGTCTTTTCAGCCCCGTGTTGGGTTAGACTGGGGATGTGGCTTAGCATCTTGGGTTTACATAGTAAACCTTTATTCCCCCTGACCAGCTGACTGCCTTGTCTTACGCAAGCAGCACTTTAGGGTAAAGCCCCATATGGCCAACCTGTCTCAACCTCCCTCGTCTGTTTATTCACACCAAATTAAATAATGAAAGGATTTATGCCGCTAATATCTACAAATACAAACCAAGGCCGTGCATTCACTGAATCCTCAACACTGTCTACCTATACATACTGTATGTATTTATTTTTTTCAGAAAGGAGATGTCATCCCACTGGTGTGTGTTTTCCTTGTGAAAGGGCTCTAATGGTGATATTAAAGGGGCAGTGTCAAGCCACCATGAAAGAGTGCACATCCAGCCAGCCTTTTCGCACCAACCTGTCACTAGCTCTCAGTCATAGTCGTATCACATACTAATTCTGCACACTGTGTGTGTGTGTTTGTGTGATTTATCCCCCTGGGGATTTTTTGTCATCGTGTTTGTGTATAAGCATCCTTTCCATGGCTTGCAGTACTGATGTCCTCTGGAGGTGTTGAGCTTTTAATTAGATCTAAATCACCTAAACATGCAGTCTCTCAGATTGACTCAATTAGTTCACTATCAGGGCCTGAAATAATTGGCGTGTAGTCCCAGCAGTCCCCAGTGCAGCCACTAACCAATCAGGAGTGAGAACGGGTCAAATTCACTTCCTTGTTTCCGATATGAAGACGAGACGTGTGTGACTCGAACATATCACATTTTAACATCAACGTACGCTGTGATGATTGCTCACCATAAAGTCGCTAAAAGTTTCTGCTGTTTGCTGCTGCAATGATACGTTAAAGTCCAAAAAGTACTACCCCCCTACTACAGCACGTGATGACGGCGCAATGTCCACGAGTACCATGAATAGGACAGGTTAGGATCATAGAGACCCATCAATTTCTAATTTTCTCTTTTATGAGGGCAAAAAAGTGGCAGGTGGTCAAAACGGCCAGATGTCCCTCACCTACCGCTTTCTTTGTGTTGTCATTCAAAATTCCAGTTGATTCAGGAAACATCCTCCAAACAGTCCTCAACTCCGAAGGTAAATCAAAGGATAAAACCAAGGCTGTGAAATAAAGCCAAACACCTGAAGCTTAAGCCTGACCAAATACAGAGAAAATACAGGAGCAGTGAGTCTAAGAAGAAGAGGAGGATGATGAAGAAGAAAGGGAGTTGACAGATTTACACGCCAGCCTCTATGGCGGGTCTCCATCTAACGCCAGCTACAGCTTTTAGTAAAACAGCTACATTCATTCACATGCATTCTTAACCTTAGCCCCAGGTCCTGCATTCAGGGCCCAGGGCTAAAGGTTAAAGGTGAACTTCCAAATGACTTGAAAACATCACTGATCGTTGTCAGCAGACCTGACATGTTACACACTTGAAATAAAAATCCCCCTCACCCACACTGTCAAGACAAAAGGTCATACTCTGAAACTTATTAGGCGTTCAAACCCAAAATTACATTTGACAGATTTAGAAACCCAGTGGGGGCTAAAGTTATGAAACCCGGTGTATGTTTCCTGTGCGAGCTTGGCACTGCTTCCTCCATTTCATGACCTTTACAGTAACAGAAGACAGTCAGGGGTATTAGCAGAAGTGTGCCAGTGTGTGGTTTCCGTGCTTAATTCTGCAGCACATATCCAAGCGTAATAATAGGAAATGCACATGATGCACAAGTAACACTGGGGTAAAATATTTGCTCTTGGTTTGATGTTAAGGAGGAGTAAGTCCAGTCAAAAGGGCTTTTTCACGAGTGAGTGTGTGTGTGGCTCACCAGTCCAGGCGAAGCCACTGGCAATGCAGCTGCAACATTAGTGGGTCAGTGTGCCATCAAGCCATTCATCAGCACTTCTCCCTCTCTTCTCTCTGCCTCCATCTCTCCTCTGACTCACCACCCATCCATCCATCCCCCTCCCCTGTACATTCCTCTCACTCCGTCTCGTCCGTGAAGTGTCCACATGCAGATCCCTTTTGAGTTCTGAATGAAATTCTTCAGACTGGTGATGCCAAAGGAGGTGTGTAAATCAAACGTGGTCAGCTAATAAGGTGCATGTGTGCGCGGTAATGGTTTCCCAGCTTTTGAGATTTTTGAACATCATGTCAAAACAGCTTTGAAAACTTTTTTACTTGTATTACTTGTGATGAAATATCAGCATATGGGATCTGTCTAGATATCTATTACTAAGTTACACTGTTTAACACACAGCTTTTGACACAGAACATTCAACATTTTCCATATTTGGCTTGGTTCTGGATGAGTTAGGGCCAATTGTTTAGAGTGGGTGAACATGTGCAAGAAACCTATTATGTAATACAGCCAAATAAAGTGAAAGTAGGTCGTAGATAGGAAAGTGGAAGGCTGAAATCCAGCGATTTAAAAAAATCTAAGTGTGTGTGTACAGGTTTTGGATAGTGATACTGCATATGTGATAAAAGCCTTTTGTCTTTTGTGTCACCAGAGACAGCTTTGTGGAATATGGAATGCTGCCTCAAGAGATGTCACTTGGGGGGGGGTAAAGACATCTCTGGTTGTGCTGCATCAATTTTGATTATGAATTAACATTATATCCAAGCAAGTGTCTGTGAGATGGTTACAAAAAGCATTTAGTTTTTTTGTTAAATTAGTATTTTAACTTATACAAGGATGTAGTACTCACAAGAGACAGACTAAAACAGAATAATTCAAACAAAACCACAGGATCCTACATGTTCCATAATGTAACCAGATAACATCTTTCCATATTATGAGAACGTCATCAGTAGTACTCCTAGTGATGATCAAACGAACATTCATGAGTAAAATAACGTGAGTGCCCCTTTTATATGAGATGAATTAAGCTGAGCTCCCATATTGAATACCCAGCCCTTCTAGGATCTGTCAGCCTCTCTTTGTACCCATTAAAATAGCCTAAGACGCTGATATTTTCAGTCCAAAACAAGCATGCAAACCCCTGATCTCTTCACATTCCCCTGCTTGTCTCTGACATTCTCCCTGTCTGTCCCTCTTAGGATGGATGGAGGAAAGCGGAGGAGAGAGAAGGAGGCAGAAAACAGTGATATGAGGGGGTGGATGTGTTGTTCAGTTCTGCTGAATGTGCTCACATGCATGAAAGAAGAAGCATTTATTTTAGGACTCTTGTGTGGGTGTACACACAAACGCACGCGCACGCACGCACGCACACACACACACACACACACACACATATACACACACTGGAAGTGAGAGCTTACAAGCCCAGAGATAGGCCTGACCTACCTGTATATCATTCTTGTTTTGAAAGCTGCTGGAGGGTTGCTTTTTTTCTCTACCTGAAAACTCCAAGTGCACTACACATTACCCAACACACACACACACACACACACACACAGAAACACAAGGAAATCAGGGCAAAACAAGAAAAAATACATGAAGTACAAGAGCGCGAGAGGAAGACAGAGAGAACGAAGAAGAAAAAAAAAGCGAGTGGTTCGCCACTCAGCAGCACATCGCACAATAAGTGTCTACGTTGTTGTGTCATAGTGTGTCAGCATTGCCACAACGTTATAATCCTGTAGAAACTGTTGTCATGGTAATAAGGTCACTGGCATGCTCATGTGTCAAAAGGGATTTATACAGGGCTGACACCATTTCCAGTGCCGCATGTGCCAGGCGTGTGTGTGTGTGTGTGTGTGTGTGTGTGTGTGTGTGTGTGTGTGTGTGTGTGTGTGTGTGTGTATGTGTACAGTATTTCAGACAAAGACAGACTGAAAGACTGAGTCGGGTAATTTCTTTTTTGGTGAGTAACAGCTAGGCTGAAATTCCACATTTAGGACAACATATGCTTTATTCCCTGAAAATGTGGGCCCATTTCAAAATCAAGGCTTATAGTAATACTCCCTAAAAAAAGCAAAACGGGAAATTTCCCCATTGCTTTACAACATAGTCTCCACACTGCAGTATTTACAGTGTAATACATACATGTAGACAGCTTCTGTAGGGAAATCCCCACAGGGATTCCCCCTCTCTGACCAACCAGAGAGAAAGAAGAAGTGGGCTGAAAGTGAAAGTAAAATGGTGAGTCTGCTTGGCAGGGTGAGCCATTGATCTAAATGGGTCAGCAGTAGTATTCGAGTTGTAAATGGAAAGTCCCAAACACTTCCCCGAAACTGCTTATTGGACTTTTTATCTTTCACTGAACACCGAAACCTCCCAATCCAAGAAAATTAGGAAAACAAACCAATTCAAACACCTTCTTGTCACTCCAGACAACATGTTAATGTGACCTACTTAGCTGTAATTGTATTAAGACTGGTCTACTACAACAATCCACCTTCCCATTTCCTTGCACCATTGTTTTTTGCTCCCTAACTCTTACCCCCTTCAACCCCGGCCCCTCTCGGGCTCAAAGCTAAAGTCATGATTATCTTTTTTCCTGCTCTCTATTTGTCTTGCGTGGACATCTGTCGGCTCAAACGCTAAGCCATATGCTATCCATTGTCCCTCCACGAGGTCTGTCAATCAGTGCTTATACGATTGAGCGAGCACTTAAGAGATATTGACCGTAGCTAGGCTGGCTTTGATTAAAATGGATTTTAATCCAGGGCAGGGACTATAATATGCTTTTCAAAAGATTTGACATAATCATCTAAACATTAAAATGCTTGTTTGTTTATGAGGCACCGTCCAGAAATAGCATTAATTAAGTTCAGCACATTCTCTTCAGTAATCAGCTCAGTATCGGCCGTTTTAATACACATAATACTTTATCCCTTTGGCCTCTCTATCTCGTTTCTTCACTGTCTTTACTCGGCCAGTGATGCTCATCCATAGGGTGATGAAGCACAGAACAATAGAGCCTTTGGGAGACAGACCTCATGCACAGTGTAATTTCCAGGAACACATACATACAAAGCTTCATTGATGGCTGCAAGGCCGAAAAGAGAGTGAGGAGGTGGTGGCATTTGGGATTATACAATTACATACTTTATTCCAACTTAAAAGAGGTAGCTAATAGAAAATAAATAATGACTACTATAGAATGAAAGTAGCGGGGGCAAGTAGTCTCGCATTGCCAGACCTACCTCCACAGAGCTGCGGAGGAGGGTCTGGCTAGACCACACAGCAATCGCGGATGGGAGAAAAACGTGCTCTGGTTTATTGGCGTTTCTTTAAACCAATCACAAACGTCTTAGGTGACACTAAGCGACGGACGGAGCAACGGTGCCTCTGCAAAATACCCCTTTTAGTTGTGCAAAAGAAAACTCTGATTGGACAAATAGTCAAGCTGATATCTGCTCTTTACCGCTTTAATGGAGTTCATGTCAAGGCACCATGTACATTCAACTGAACCTTTTTTTATTTGCAATACCATTTGTCCATCATTTAAGCCTGGAATGTCAATTCAAAATCATTCTATGTTGTGTCAAAGTCATGTTATGAACTGATCTGTTTCATATATGTATCATTTTTTTTAACCTAATGTCTGTATTATAGCAAACTTGTACGCTGTATTTATCAACAGGACTGTTTTACTGCTTTTTATATTTGTATTGTCCACTGTAATGTTCTTCTTGTTGTTTTTTAGGTAGACAATTGGATCTGTCCAGGGACAACGGATGAAAAACAGCCTTTTGGCTAATTCTGGTGCATTTACAGCAATGTTAATTAATGTACACTGTCCCTGTCAAATAGATTAATAAATTTAATTAAATATTGGTGAATGTTTGTAAATAAGACCTCATACTTTCAGTTTCCCTACCTTCAAATTTACCATTACACCACTGCCTGATTGGAAAGCACCTTACTCCGACACACCTTGACTCAGTGAAACACAGAGCCACAAGATAGTTAGGTGACTTCCACAGAGAAAAGTTAAATGTCATTGCTTGTTTACCTCCCTAGCAGTAGGTCAAGGAATGCTCATTCTTATTCCTTTCACTCATCCTAATGTTCTTTTCCTTTCCATTAACCTTGTAGCCAAGGCCAGAATATGTTGTCTCAGTGATAACACCTCCTTGATTGGTAAGCCATCTCATCCAACTCGACTATGATGGATAAATATATCAGCATATATTCAAGTCAGAGTTTATGAAATTAACATAGAAGCAATAAATGTAACATGCATTGATCATGCAATTTCATCAGATTACACACAGCAGTTGATTTTGAGGTTGTGAGATTGCATTTTGGCCAAAGCATTTGCCTCATTTGCTATTCACAAGGACTGTTTACATGCATGCAAACAAAGGCCGCTCAAAGGTGAATGTTCAATTATACTATTTGAGCTACAAACGGACTACAAATGGAAACCAGAATGATTCCTGTTACGTACAGATTCTGAATTTATATGCCAACATATTCTTACTTCCATAGTGTAAAATACAGACGCCTGGTCAGGTGCCTTTGGTATTGTCATTGACACTAGAATTCTTCTTTAGCGTCTATCTAAATGAGCTTTATCTAAACGTGATGGGCCGGGACTATTGTCATCACCTTAGAGTTACTTAGCAGTTAGCTTTAGGGAAAGAACGTGGGTGGTCTTATAAAAGGTGCTTTAGCGTAACATGTAGGACAAGAACAGGACAGTGTGGTTTAGGAAACAAAGAACATGACGTTGGGTTTAGGAAACAAAGGACAGTACAGTTTGGTTTAGGAAACAAAGAACAGGACAGTTGGGTTTAGAAAAAAAAGAACAGGACAGTTGGGTTCAGGAAAATAAAGAACACAACAGTTGGGTTTAGGAAACAAATAACATGACAGTTGGGTTTAAAAAAATAAAGAACACAACAGTTGGGTTTAGGAAAATAAAGAACACAACAGTTGGGTTTAGGAAAATAAAGAACACAATAGTTAGGTTTAGGAAAATAAAGAACACGACAGTTGGGTTTAGGAAAATAAAGAACACAACAGTTGGGTTTAGGAAAATAAAGAACACAACAGTTGGGTTTAGGAAACAAAGAACACAACAGTTGGGTTTAGGAAAATAAAGAACACAACAGTTGGGTTTAGGAAACAAAGAACACAACAGTTGGGTTTAGGAAAATAAATGGCAGAGTGCTGCAAATGGCAAATGCAGAGGTGCCTTAAACCTGCTTTCTATCTGAATTCCAGCAGAGGGCGAGACATGCGGTTGCAAAAGGAGGACGGTCTCTGTGGAAGTCTGTGAGAAAGTGACCCACTTCTTACTTGATTTATTACCTCAGCAAACATCTTCATAATGAGTTTATGGTCTCAATTGCTGGCCTTCTACAACCCAGAATGAAGTTCATTTTTTTTAATTAAGGACTCGTTGATTTTAAAAACAGCGATAAAGTAGGGGGTGTTTTAGGGCGTGGCTATGATGTGATTGCCATTGAAAGTGTAGAACGTAACAAGGCTCCTCCCTCACGTCTAAAATCTGCAATCTGCAACCCGGAAGGCTGCGCCCATAACGGCAAACTCAACAACTCATGCAGGTGTGCTGTCCATTAATGTACAGTCTAGGGTTGGGCGTGAGAACTGGTTGTATGCATCTGTTAATAGAGATTAGCAACACACACAATAGTTATTTTGATTGGACAGCAAGATAGACATGTCCTGGAAATTGATTTACACAACATTAAAGTATTTCAGACGTACCTTAAGTTTTAACAGTACCACTGATTTAGTAAATAGCTAGTTTGAAACTACTAGTACTGAAATCCTGTCCTTCCATCCTTAAATATGACTCTTGCTCGCAGCTTTCTTCATGGATGTTCCCTGGCCTCGTACCATTTATATTCCTACATCTTGCCCCCCTTCTTCCAATCCCAGAATGCATCCCTCCTAGAGATCATGTGGTGGGGGTTCATACAGTTATTTGATGACCTCTTATCACAGCCCCCGGCCCCACCTAGTGCAATCGCTCAGCTATCCTTCTGTTGCCAATCACATCCAAACAATGGTGTGACAGCATCTACATTACCTATGGCTGACTTCTTACTCCCAAATTGTCACTTTTCTTTCCCCCTAAGGCCTCAAGTCTATCATACAGATCAAAAAGCCTCCTCGTCTCTGCATTCCAACCCCCTTCCCATCTACATGAACTCTGTCACAGCTGATGCCTTCCTTGCTTTGTATGTGCTGGGTGCATAATGTGTGTCTATGTGTGAAGGATTGCTTCTCTGTGCCTTTCACCCCCTGACGCTCGCTGGTCCCTTGACAATGCTTCCCTTATATGCACAGAACACACTGACGCACATGTGCAAACACACACAGACGCACATTACATAGCGCAAAGCGTCAAGTGTGGTGATGAGAGGACGATGAGCCTGTGCCACATCACTGCCCTCAGCACTGCCTGCCATTACAATCACACAGGGACTGGCTTTACATGCAAGAAAAAGAAAGGAGCACTTGATGTAGTTCCATCAGCAAAGTCTTCTCGCTGCGTCTGCCCCAGGGCTGGGTTACCTCAAGCAGGCTGAAGAAGCCCATTCACAGGAGAAGATGGCTTGAGGAGACGGGAGGGCCTGCGTGCCAGGCATTCCACAGTACACAGTGGACACATTATTATGACATTTACAAGGCCGGCTAGATAGATACGGTGTGATACGTGTTGGGAAAAGGTTGTCCTCTCAGTGGGACTGCTATGAAGCAAGCGCAGGAAGGGAAGTAGATAGGGCTGGATTGAAGTTTTATCACTTTTGGATGCATGTAAAAATACAGCACTGCAAAACAGCAAAATCCCCAATAACAACTCCCCATAGTAATCCTGTTTACACAGTGCTGTGCTGTGTAAACTTATTTAAATTGAGAGAAGGTAAAAACTACTTAGCTTGCATGGCAATTAGATTCTAGCAATATCACATATACGGGTAAACATATTACACAGAAATCCTTCCTGTCAGCCTTCAAGTGATGCGTTAGTGTCTGAAACTTACCAAACTAATAGGCAACAGGTGAGGAGCTACTGGCAGCTACGGGCGTGGTTTAGGTTTTGTGTGATCATGGATGTTTGTTCAAAATAACAATGCCTGCCTGACATTCTTTGGCCAAGAATTTGACACCCCTACTCACATAAGGTTGTGTACCTTTTTAGTCTAGGGACTGTTTTTTTGGGTGTAATTGTTGGTTCCAATTGAGATATATGTAATGCTACAGTTTACATCCATATTAAGTCTGCTTTCAGTTTTGTGGCAACAGTTTAGGATAGGCCGGCAATCCTCCCCTGCTTTTATAGCGTTTTTTCATTAATGGTACCTGCTCGACTCGACTCGGCCGCGGTGTCCCGTCCTCCTTTTTTCATTGAAGATAAGTACCGCCTCACGCGTGATGCGAGCGTGGCTGGTCGTCATAGCAGGAAACTGCCACAACCTAACGCGATACACACACAGAACGTCGAAGGTGTGTTGCTTTTGATTGTTACCACAGCCGGAAGACGAATTTAGTTTCAAAAGAAGCTGGATAAACTAATAAAAACTAACTCCTTAAAATATTTAAAATTTTGTTTAAATAGTGTCTCACTCTGTAGCTAAAACGGAGACTCATACACAAAGGGTGAAAACAGGATCTGCAGCAATGTGCAGTCCAACAGAAATATGCTTTTTGATAATGAAACCATGTAAACCTAATCTGGTACAACCTCAAAATACAATTGGGATCCCGCAAATGAGCATAGTACGGGCGCTTTCAGATGTTCCCATTCTTTGTTCATGTGTCGACTGCCATTTTGTTTGCATGGATTGTGAAATACTCACATAACTCTAACTGCATTACAACCATGTTCTCCAAATAATCGTGCAATGGGGCCAGCGTCTGCATTAACTTACATGTGCAAAGTGAGCAGGTTGATTTTAGCATCAAGACGGGCTGCTGATATGCATTCCAGTGATCCCAAGTCTGGCAAAATCCATTAAGCTGATTGGTCACAGCAAAGATCATGTGTAAGATTGAACCCTGAAGCCTTTTCCTCCCATAACTGAGATTTGTGGCTTTAACAGCTGTTGCGAGGAATGTGTGTGGGAGAAAATGATCAGGTGGAATGTGCATGATCATCACATTGACATATTTTGCTCCTGGTAAGTTGTTGACGAGCGGAAGTGAACAACACATCTAGTCATGGAGCGATGTGGAGACAACGTGACACGCTGTTGGTCCCAATGCTGATCCTGTTCTCCGGTCAGATTGACATGTCCCCATGCCAACATCGAACAATAGATTAAACTCTTATTGACCCTTGTATGGCAAAAGTAGGTCCATTTTCCTAATCAGTTGCTCCTACTTGTGGACTAATAGAGAGGAGAAGGGTGTGCTGGAAAGAGAGATGCAAGGAACTCTTAAAGAACATTTCAAATTCACACCTCTATCTCTTCTTATTGAACTTTTTGACCACTACAGTTTGTCACAAATCTTGCCCTGAGTCATGCCATCTGTCACAAATGTTGCACTCATTTCTGTGAGACTGTAACCACGTTCTCATGACATCAACGTTGAGTAGGTGTTTTGTTTCTGGAGAAGTGTATCTAATGGTAGGACAGATAGAACACATGTTATGTGTGCCAATGTCATTGACTACACATAGTCTTGTCATGTCATTACGGGTCAACAAATGATGGCTATACAGCTATCTGCCAAAAATATGCTTCTGGAAACACCTGTTGGATTAGACTTTACTGAAACTTTGACTGTGTGCTGAATCAGATTGTAATTTAAGATCTGTGAGTAACTTTAGTGATCCTGAAACCAAAAGACACACTCTCAAACTTCCCTGCTTGCTTTAGAAATATCCAAAAATGAAACTGTTGCAGTGGAGTGCATTACTTCATGCCATGAGTCAAGACAATCAGGGAAAACAAGAACTGAAACCACCAGCTGATTGACTTATTGGGCTCTGAAAACATTGAT
The DNA here is from genome assembly GCF_013103735.1 of Etheostoma cragini. Taxonomy (NCBI): domain Eukaryota; kingdom Metazoa; phylum Chordata; class Actinopteri; order Perciformes; family Percidae; genus Etheostoma; species Etheostoma cragini. The sequence continues at coordinate 2,216,636 of NC_048420.1, read as the reverse complement.
TAATCCAGACAGTAACCTACAGATCAATTTAGTAAAGAAAATAACTGTTAGCTAAAGCCTTGTCCTTTGTTTATCACAAGGTAATCTGCCAGCCAATCTGGATGCTGTGTAAGTAAATAGCTACAGCAAAAAAAGTTACCAGAGTCAATATTTCCTATTACAGGTTTGTTATGGTTACATCAACTTATCAACTTTAGTCAGAAGACCCTATCTATACCTGTTATAATCATGCAATCTGTATCTACTTATCTTACCTGGATAAGGATGAGTGTAGCGGGAAAACCAAGGTTGTGTATGGGCCTCATTTTTACCTAGGCACTTGACATCCATACCCACACACATGCAAATACTGTAATAATTGACAATAAAGTAAGAAGTCATCCTTTTTGCCTTACTACCAGCAAGATGTCCTGAGTTCAGTGGACATTCCTCAACTTTGACTGAATGCTCAACCATCGCAGAAGTACACACACAATAACATACACACTTATAAAAGGAGAGAAAAGAATTTAATGGAAATTAAATGTTGATCTGTTATTTTGATGCCTTGTTAGTGTTGTTTTTTTACATACTTACATTTTTCTTTACAAATCCATTAAACACAGATTTCAGCTGAACTGAATTAATTACAATGCTGGGGTCCTCCTGTGGGGCGGGGCCAATTAGGGAGTCAGAGGTGATTGGGCAGAGCTGGCTAGACGTGCCCTTAGACTGTAAGATGATTGGTCCGACCCCAGCAGGTCCCGCCCACGGGTGGCGCCTTGAACCTGCTGTATGTTGAAGCGTTGCGTTCAACCAGTGTTGAGCTTAGAGGGTCTCTCTCTACCGGGGTGACAAGTCCGAGCACAGAAGCAACCGAAAGGAAGTAACTGACGACACACAGACTTTTCATCGATTCACCTCTGGATACGTAACTCGCCCTGGGGTTGGATTAACTTAAAACCACTCTTTTTTTAGTTTTTCTTTTTAATTTGCTTTAGAAAACTCAGAAACTCACCGAAGACAATGGGATCCCAGGCATCCAAGGGAGATGTGGCCGCGGAGGCAAACGCTGCTGCCGCTGATGGTGCAGCTGTCAAAACCAACGGACAGGTAATTACACTTCCCCGGGCCGTTATTACTGTGTTTTTTAATGGAGGAGATACGTACACATTGATACAAGTTTAATTTCTCACACGAAAACATAACTTTAGTCAATTTTGTCGACGTTGAATTGACAAAACTTGAATGTGAGGACATTTTGGGCATGTCAGGGGGGGCTGCTGATGGGTTGGTCACAGAGCACCCCAAAATGAGCTAGCTAGCGTGCTGTTATTTATCTTATCTCGGTTGACAATTTCAATTGAAGTACGTTGAGTGGCTTACAGTAGACTGAGGTCTAACCCAAAATCCGCACAACGTGTTTGATACTGCCAGGCATTAAAGGGGGAGGGGGAGCTCGAGCGCACGTAGGCACTACTCCCTGATTAAAACACCCAGCTATGTCTGGACACCCATTTAGCAAATTGGGACTTTCCACAAACAGTGAAATGAATCACATTTTAGCATACATTTGATACTTAAGACCATTATTGTAATGTTAATTAAAAAATGACATATTAATTACACTTCGAGTGACACATATCTACTTTACTTAAGTAATAATTTGCATTTATTGGGGAATTTACATTTTCGGATAGTTATTTTTTGGATTAGCTTTAATTGGAAGTGTTTCAATTCTTCCATCGATGGGCTCTAGTCTTGTCTTTGTTGAGCCGATGTCTGTCTGGTATCTCGGGCGGTCTGTGAGGCGCCACCGCCGCCTATCGCCTCATTAGGGTACTGCAAGGCGTCGCCTCTGAGCCAAGCGACACGGTGGTTAATGGATGAACACGACGATGCTCTGAAAGAAATATGAAATGCAGTTAAAAAAAAAAAAAATTGTTTTTATGTTAACATAATTTTCTGTATCAGGAGGTGAAGCTTTAGAAACAGAGGACTTATTTCTTGTCGACATTTTTTTTCAGGAGAACGGACATGTGAAAACCAATGGTGATGTCTCCACAAAGCCTGATGGGGATGCTGCCGCCACCAATGGCTCAGCCGAAGCAGCCAAGGAGCCTGAAGCCGGCGCAGGAGGCGACGCTATCGAGCCGGCACCCGCTGCCGATGGAGAGGCGGCCAAACCCGAAGGCGAGGCTGCTGCTAAGGAGACCCCCAAGAAGAAGAAGAAGAAGTTCTCCCTGAAGAAGTCCTTCAACTTCAAACTGAATCTGAAGAAGAGCAAGAAAACTGAGGCTGTGAAAGAAGAAGCGGCCACTGCTGCCGCCGCCACCCCCGCTGAGGAGAAGCCAGCCGAGAACGGAGCCGCTGCTCCCGCAGAGGAGAAGAAGGAGGAGGTGAAGGAGGAGGCTGCCGCTGAGCCTGCGGCCGAGGCCCCGAAGGCAGAGGAGGCTCCGGCTAAAGAGGAGGCCCCCAAGGAGGAGGTCAAGGAGGCAGCTGCCCCGGCCCCCGAGGCCACAAAACCAACAGAGGAGAGCAGCTCGACCCCCGCTCCCTCTGAAAAGAAAGAGTGATTGTATCTTTAGCTCACGATGAACTGGGTGAACTGTTTTTTGAGAGAGAGAGAGAAAGAGAGAGAGAGAGCGAGAGAGAATTTAAGAGTATATATATATATTTATATATATATGTGTATATGTATACATATGTATATGGATATATGTATATGTAAATATATACACATGTATGTGAAAGACTCCTTCGACGTGCCACTTTTCGTCATGATAACAAGACGACAGACTAGATTCACTAGATCACCTCCCTGGTTACTGCTCGACATCTGGACCTGGACTGAGTTTTAGGTTGCGGGTTGGTCGCTGTGTGGGAAATGGATTTCAATGGCTAGAACGCGAGCTAATGACACCATGAAGTATAGACGAGTGAAGGATGGATGGAGAAGGAAGGAGTCTGAGCATCTATTCCCTAAACATCTGCAGATCAAAGATGCCTCCTTTCTAAAGAAGCTAGATAAGATACTAGGACACCATCACCACTTGAAATGACTGTTGAATAGAGCAAAAAGAAAAAAAGAAAAAAATGAAATCAGAAATTTAAGAGACTTGCCAACTTTTTACATTCCTATATTTTAACCCAAATTTGAAGTATTTTGTGGTGTATTATAGAGAACCATCTTAAAGATTCAGAGAAGCTACTACCTGTTTGTTTAAAGAAAAAGAAAAAAAATAGACAACTTTGATTTTTACCTTACTATGAAAAAAGAACACTTAAGCTTGCTATGTTCACTGTTGCGGTTTGATATGAAGCAGAGTTGTTTATCTGTCGTATGTGAGCCTGAATCTGCTTTGTCTCTGTAAATACATTGGATTGATTTCTGTTCTTTATTTTGCTAATGTTGACAGATGTTACTGGTTTTATTGTAAAGTTGATAATGGTAAATAAATATTGGTTTCCTGCCCGTTTATGTGTCTTCATGGTTATTTACATCATGCATTACATTTGTTAGTAAGTAGTGTACTTCAATGAGAGGGTGTTTGATACTGTTTTTCACATTAAAAGTGTTCTACGTAACTGTACTGTTAACAAACACCCATTGGAAGTCTTAGTTAGGGACACACAATTTGGATTCATCCACGTATCGTAAGGCCGATGCTTCATTGTCTCACATTTAGGATTGCATTGGTGTCTGCATGTAAAACAAATACTAGAATAAAGAAAAAACTGTTACACTTTATTGAACTACATAAGAGTGACGTGACACTGTCATGAAGTGTCAAACAAGTCATAAACGTTACTGACAGCGCTTCTTTCAGTGAGTGTTTTGTCAAGTGAAGTTAGGGTTAGGGTTCATGTGTTCATAACAGTGTCACGTCACTCTTACGTAGATCACACTCAGGGTGTTTGCTGCTACATTCTGCCTTGGTCTGGTATAACTAGTAGCTCATGGTGGCCAAATAATAGCACTTTTATTACCATTTATTACCATGTTCTTCTAAATTGTCACCTGTGGCTCCAGTGGCTGTTCTACAGCACAGAAACCTAGTTTTGCTTTAATATGTCGGCCATTTTCACAAGAAGACGGAAGGTGCTTACAGCACATGATAATAGCACAGACTTTGACATCAATAAAGTTTAATCGGGTCATTCATATAATTATTAGCCTTTATTGGGTTGCCACTCACTCTGGCCCAGCTTCAAATAAACATATCAATCAAGACAATTTTATTTATAAAGGCCAATATCGCTTCAAGGGGTTCTACAATCTCTTCAGAATTTGACACCGTCTGTCCTTCACATGAAGAAAGAAAAATAATTGAACAACAAAGACAACGTTCCACTGCTAATAGTCTTAGCGAAAATCTCAGTGGCTTCACTGATATGAGATCAGGTAGGTGGCACTCCCACGACACATCACTGTGATTCTCTCGGACATGTTTTTAGCTCTATTGGTTTGGAGAGAATCAAACACTAAGATGTTAGCTCCACCGTTTTAATTATTTCTTAAGCTTTACCATTGGATCTATTTCATTACAAGTGTCTTTAAATACCAAGCCAATTCATGCACGGTAAGCTGTAAATGATTCATGGCTGCTCCACAAGGAGTTGATCTCTCCAGTGTTTTTGTTTGCACCGCATACGATACATGAGATTCTGCGAAATATCAGTTTAGGGGTGCTGCTGCATTTCTCATTCAGCATTGAAGGGGTCTGCAGAGATTTGGGCGTTACAGTCCAACATGTGGGCTCACACTGTCATCTGGTGGCTATTGTGTGGAAGGCCACAAAGCTGATCCACTAAGCCTGCATCAACATGCATAATCAGTCTCAATTCAACTTAGTTCAATTCTTCAATTCAATTCAGTTTTATTTAAATAGATCCAAATCACAAAAGTTATTGACTGTACTCTGTGGTGTTATTTACAGAAACCCAACAATTCCCATTGGACTCATTGTACACTACACTATAAAACAGGACAGTGAGTAGATTTTAGAATTCAATTTCAGGGTACTTCCCAAGACCTGGCCAAGGACAAATACGACTCTTTTTTTATACCTCACTCAGTTTTTTTTTCTTTTTTTCTTTATCAATGAGAGTTGTCCCTGTCAAATAAAGAAATGAAATCAAATAAATGTAGAAATATTTTGTCAAGGGGCTCCTGGGTAGCTCGCCTTTGCCGCATGCACAGTTTTTAAATGTCCACACCTTAAAAGGACATTGCTTAATGTTACAGGTTTTGTTGAAATAATAGAGGAAGTAGATATATGGATACATAGATAGGGATATTGGAGATTTCAGACACCAAAGTCACAATAAACCCTTCTAGCTAGGGTGTGTAGAAGGTAGAGGAAACCATCTATAAGCACTATATTCATTTTTGAAGGCTAAAATAAAGGTTTATTATTTAGCAGTGTTAAAATGGGGCAACTGATTTGAACCAATCAATAATAGAATTAAATTAAATAATAAAATAATTTAAAAAATGTAAATCAATGGTGTTGCTGGTTTCATTTTTTTCAGGGCTGCCAGGGGAGGGCCCTTTAGCCTTGATATCATCTGCCGGGGGGCTTTGTCCTGGGGACAAGCAAGACACATGACAGACCTGACAGCTGGTCCCACTATCTGTATAACTGGGGTCTTTTGTTTTGAATACATTTGCTATTATACCCATGCCCTTATTGTCCCTGTCCCTGTCCTCTTTGAGCACCATCACCTGGGCATAACACTGAACCCCGGTAACTTAAAACAGAAGAAGCTGCTCATGTATGTCATCACTTAACTAATTATCAATTGCTGGGCATTACAAATAAGCTCGTCTCTACATAACTTAATTAAAAGACACAAATTCGCTGTGTGCCCCACCGGTCTCTACTGTATATACGAACGGTCTATGGTCTCTACACATTGTCTGGTTGTAGTTTCAACCTCGGCGGTCCTTGGTTTGGAATACCGGCGCCTCCCAGTCGGGCGGTTAAGCATCTGCGATTGGTTGACTAGAGCTCCACGCTAGTTCGCTGGTGCAAGAGAGGAACCGGTGAGCACGGAGCAGCGGGGTTATTCGTGTAAAATGGCGCTGTCTCAAGGAACAAAGAAAAAAGTTTGCTATTACTATGACGGTAAATATTGTACATGTGCACATCCGTTTCTCCCATGTTTGATGAAGGCGCGTTGCTGTTTAGGAAATTTTGCATGTATTTCTTTAAAGTGTGCAGTACGACCATGCTAGCTAGTTAGCTAGCTAGCCGTTTTAGCAAGCTAACGTTAAATTGCATGATTGGTTAGCTAGCTAACTAGCCTGTTTTAGCTACATGGTATTCTTAACGTTAGCTAACTGTTAGCTTGAAACTGCACGCAATGTATCATCCGGTGGTCATTTCAGTTTCAAGTTACAAAATAACCGGAACAATGTCTTTTAATAATTTACATCTTTTATTCGGTTGTTATATGTGTATTTGCGGTAACTTGGTCATTCTGGGAACAGAGAGCCATGGATATACCCGGCGCTAATCACATCAATGTTGCCCCAAATTGCTATTAACTACCGATAAGTGGGGACCGGTGTACCGGTTGTCATTTAATTATTTAACGAAAGGTTTTCGTTCAAATTATTGCCGTTAAGTTATATTGCATTTCTCTTTTCTGTTATGCATAAACACTCTTAGGAAAATTAGATACCGTACGTAACGTTAGCTAAATGAAAGTACAAGTGGGATTGTAAAGCTGCTAGATAGCCAATTACTGCAACGTTAATACATTTGATTTTTCTCGGGCTTTCTAAAGGAAATTTTATTTTTGTCATATGGAGGAGAAAAAAATCATTATAATTAATAATAATTAATTAATCATTAATAAATGCCATATCTACAGACACAGCTGATCATGACTCCTATCTCCTATGCTGGCAAACATCAAACATGTAGCTTGGTCAAATAGTACAGATCAATAGACCATCTCCTAATTTTATTTCTCAGATTTTAACATCAGGTCATGTTAGTGATCACAGTGTAATCTGCAATTGAAAATGTTGGGAATAACGGGCGACTCTGTAAAAAACTTTGCAACATTGACTGCCTTTTGGATTGAGGACTGGTATAGCCTAAAACATAACATTGTTATAACATTTGCAGATAAACAGGACATTTTTGAATGGAGTTTGGCATTAACTTGTCTTTATAGCCAGGTCTGGAGAGGCAAAATGGGTTGTAGCAATTGATTATTAAGCCAAAATTGTAATGTAAACTTGTTTGGGTAATGTTTTCTTTCCAAGGGGATGTGGGGAACTACTACTATGGCCAGGGCCATCCCATGAAACCCCACAGGATCCGCATGACACACAACCTCCTTCTCAACTATGGACTGTACAGGAAAATGGAGATCTATGTGAGTTATATCACTCCACACAAACCATTGTCCAACACTCGGATCCACATGTGTCTGTGTATGTGTCATTACACCATATTCTTTAAAGCATAGAGTCTCATAATATTAAAAGCTAATGTCTCATATGAGAAGGTAATTGTTGATAGTTTCTGACTGTGATGCAGATATTTTTCTTATTTAGTTAGCTGACATAGACAGTTGGTATTTGAATATTTGGATGACCCTGTTACATGTAAAAATCTGGCCAACCCAATGACCACTGTCAGACGGGAAAGTGTCAACTGTCACTTTCATCCTCATCATCTTTCTGTTTGTTTCCAGAGACCACACAAAGCCAGTGGTGAAGAGATGACAAAATACCACAGTGATGACTACATTAAGTTCCTGAGGTCCATCCGACCAGACAACATGTCTGAGTATAGCAAACAGATGCAGCGATGTGAGTGTCCGCTTTTTTTCGTCCGACAGGTGCTGCAGTACGTTCTGTCCGCCTAATGTTGAATCTTTTTGTTTTGTTCTTTTTCTCACAGTCAATGTCGGAGAGGACTGTCCAGTGTTTGATGGTCTGTTTGAGTTCTGCCAGCTCTCAACGGGTGGATCTGTCGGTAAGCTGCTCCAACCACACTTCCCATAATCCCTCTGGTGTAAAACATTTGGATTGACACACAAAGGCTGTTAAACTCATGTTTATTTCACTCTGTTTATTCTGTCCGCTAGCTGGGGCATTAAAGTTGAACAAGCAGCAGACAGACATCGCCATCAACTGGGCCGGCGGACTTCACCACGCCAAGAAGTCTGAGGCCTCAGGTTTCTGCTACGTCAACGACATTGTCCTGGCCATCCTCGAGCTGCTCAAGTAAGCTGCGGCCTTCCTTTTTTGAGTTTTAATCATCTTACCTTTCCAACCATCTGTCAGGTTTTAGTTTATTTGGGCCCTGAAGGTCTCTTTTAGATTAGCTGAATTAGATTTACACCTTTCATAGATACATTGGATATTGTAATATGGCATACGTGTTGTCTTTCCTGGTTTTAAAGGCTGCATTACAGTAAAGTGATGTCATTCCTGAACTAACCAGCATCTTGTAACTGTTCTATTTGCCTTTACCCACTAAGTCATTATATCCACATTGCTGATGATTATTTATCACAAATCTCATTGTGTAAATGGTTTGTGAATGCAACAATAGTCAACACTACAATATTGTTGCGGTATCAATATTAAGGTATTTGGTCAAAAATATTGTGATATTTGATGTATGCCATATCGCCCAGCCCTAACTTAAATTAACGTTTGCAAAATTGTTTCAGTGGTTCATCAACTTGTAACAGTGTGAACGACACTTTACGGCTCTTTATCGGCTTAATCCGCACAATGCAAGTTTGCCAGATCTGGTATAAGGTAGTGTAGCTTGAATGAGACAAAATGGGACAATTCTGCTTCCAACCTGTAGGGGGACCAAAGCGCGAAAGGTTCCCTGGTGTTACTTTAAGATGTCCTGAACTGATTCTCTCTCTTCTCTAGGTACCATCAGAGGGTGTTATACATAGACATTGACATCCACCACGGTGATGGAGTGGAAGAGGCCTTCTACACCACAGACAGGGTCATGACCGTCTCTTTCCACAAGTATGGGGAATACTTCCCTGGCACTGGAGACCTCAGGGTGTGTTTGTTTTTCCCTTTCAATATCATCGGCATATCTGGTGTGTACATGGGCAGTAATCCAATATCTTCAATGTGTGCAGGACATTGGAGCGGGAAAGGGCAAGTACTATGCAGTAAACTACCCGCTTCGAGACGGTATTGACGATGAGTCCTATGAAGCCATCTTCAAACCTGTACGTCTGCTTTTATTTAGGTACTACATAATCAATCAGACGATCTCTCCAAGCTAGTTTATCAATTTGTGTGTGTGTGTGTGTGTGTGTGTGTGTGTGTGTGTGTGTGTGTGTGTGTGTGTGTGTGTGTTAGATCATGGCTAAAGTCATGGAGATGTACCAGCCAAGTGCTGTTGTACTCCAATGTGGAGCTGATTCTCTCTCTGGAGACAGACTGGGGTGCTTCAACCTCACCATTAAAGGTATAAACACAATTCACTCCCCCACGACAATATCGCACAGTTTTTTTGCGCGTTGGGGAATAAAATAGTTGTGTTCTTCCAGGCCACGCCAAATGCGTTGAGTACATCAAAAGTTTCAACCTGCCCCTGCTGATGCTGGGTGGCGGCGGCTACACCATTCGCAACGTTGCCCGTTGCTGGACGTACGAAACCGCCGTAGCCTTGGACTGCTCCATCCCCAACGAGCTGCCCTACAATGATTACTTTGAGTACTTCGGGCCCGACTTCAAGCTGCACATCAGCCCGTCCAATATGACGAACCAGAACACCAACGAATACCTGGAGAAGATCAAGCAGCGTCTGTTTGAAAACCTCCGTATGCTGCCCCACGCCCCTGGTGTCCAGATGCAGGCAATCCCCGAGGATGCTCCCCACCCGGACAGTGGAGAGGAGGAGGAGGAGGAGGAGGACCCCGACAAACGCGTCTCTAGTAAGAGACTTCTACAGGCATAGATTTAGACGGGATCACAAGAAAATGGTCACCCACATCGCATGATACACATGATAGGGTTTGAGTTGTAAAGATTCAATTTATAATTTATAGGTAGTTTCAAATAATGACATACGTTATATCAGGACACCACATGTAGAGTAAGAGGTCTGTTACACAATTGTCTGTGTTTGCTCTTAAAGGAAAATGAATGAACTACGCCTATACCAACGGAGTGTGTGTTCTGTGTTTCAGTCCGGGCCCACGACAAGAGGATAGCCTGCGAGGAGGAGTTTTCTGACTCTGAAGATGAGGCGGAGGGGCAGGGAGGAGGCCGCAGGAACGCAGCCAACCACAAGAAAGTCAAACGAGTGAAGAAGGAGGAAGAGAAGGAAGGAGAGGAAAAGAAAGGTAAGACTTATTCTCAAGCCCCATTGGTAGTTGTAGATGAACAAATATTGTAATCACTTTTTTTTGCCTCCTAGAAGTGAAAGAGGAGGAGAAGGAGGAAGAGAAGATGGACACATCAGGGTGAGATCAAGCACATTCGGATTCATTATTAGAATATGAACATTTTAAACCTGTGGATAGCAATTGTTTTTTTTTAATCTCAAGTTGCAGCAAGCACGACTGAATAAATTAAAAGCTGAAAGTTTATTTACACTACACCATTCTTTGAGCTTAGAGCCTTTTTAGATTCAGATTCATGGCATCTTCATGTGAAGTTTTTACAGTAAGAGGTAACGTCCTGGCTGCCTCCTAATGTAAAGTAATTAAGACATTTCATACATAGTAAGGAGTCAAGGAATCAGGTGGCGAGAATAGGAAGCTTGTGTCAAATAATTCTACTCGTATCATGACTCGCTGTGCTTGCCACTTTTGTGGTGGGTGAAAGTTTGTCACATTAGTGCTCAAACCCAAGACCCAGAAACGTAGCAGACAGACCCCGACGCCAACGGCAGAGCCGATTTCACAGCTGATTGCCTTTAGCAAGTGAACGTTAATTTACGTGTTAATTAATCATTAATCTGACAAAGTAAAAAACCTGACAATTTTTTTAACCGACCTTTGTCCATCTGATATGAAGACTCAGATTCAACAGCTGCATGGCCGATTTCTCCTTAAAATGTTTTCAGAAACACGTCTCGGGTCTATTTTGGTAAAATATGAGATCATATTCTGAACAAGCCGCCATGACAGTCTGGCTTTGAAGTTCCGGTGAAACCAGACCCACGTGATGCGTTCGTCCAATCAGCTGCAGTCGGCAGCGGTGCGGTGTGTTCCGAGGCGCTTTTTTTTTGGGCCGACTCAGGGAAGCAGTCGGCCAACAGTCAGCCGCCGGGTTAGTGTTCTGGCCATTTAATAGAACAGTGCCATATTTCGGTAGCTGAGAGAGCTGGGCTCCGACGCATGTAGCGCTCTGTGCAGACGATTCCAACTACGTTATCTTGCAGTTAGTTTAAGTCACAGTGAGTCACGGCAACGCCGGTTAACCGGTTGCAAGTTACACTTTTCAAAACGGTGAAGGGAACGCTACACCTCCTGAGACACAACAGTGTTCTCTATGCCCTGGTGACTGACTGACAGGCTGGAGTTGGCCTGCACGGTTTGGGGAAAAATATAAATCATGTTTGTCTTATTTTTTTGTAGCTTAGAGTTGATATTCCGATTCTCTGCTGCGTTTTATTCTCACAAAGTGAAATGGTTATTGCACACATGAACCATGAGAAAACAAATTGGGAGCATAATTTATCACTATAAGCCTGTAAACACAGGCTTCAATGAAGAGAAGTGAGACCTCTAAGACTGAATGTTTAAACTCACAGAAGAAAGTAGTAGTGTTTAATGCAGTCGGCTCGTAAAATGAAAAAGTTAATAAAAATAAATTGTGAATTGAGTTTTTTTTTTTCAAAAGTGCTATGCATAATACATTAAAGAGCAATTTAAAAAAAATGACAGGATAAAGTAGAAGAAGATGCAAATACAATATTCAAAGTTCCATTGCAGTGTAAGAAATTAATAATTATTTGATTTAACAGCTTAGAGGGACAGGTTTGGAAGAAGGACTAGACTATCTCATCTTATTATATGTTATAAATAAAAACAACAGGATGGTTAACACATGAAAGACAGAAATGATTATATCTGTACATTTTGAAATGGTCAAAGCATCAACGTGGGTCCTCCTAATTAAAGCTGCTGTACAGAGAAGTAAAGAGTTGGCTGGACTGACAGTGCGTCTGTTGCTAAAATTCTTTAACGGTTTGTGTTTCAGACCAAAAGAAGAGGCTAAAACAACTTGAAGTCCGGCGCAAGGAGAAATGGTTTGAGGTGCTGTTGTCCTCAAGCCCCACTGGTTCCTGCGTTCTCCTGCTGCCAGAAACAGGAGCCTTTTTGTATTGCTGTTTTATTCTGTGTTCTTAGGGGCAAACCTGGTCCACATTGTGTTATTTACACTTGTTTCCAACCTCAGTGAAGTAGCAATTGAGTGGGTGTTACAGAACTACAGCTGCCTGTCTGATCCTCAATTTAGAATTGATTGAGTTTCGGATTGAAAATGTGCCCCTGTGTGCAACCCCCACCCACCCACCCAACTGGAACTCCCTGAGTATAAAACAAGTGACACAAATCCCTTTCAGCTGTTGTGTGAACCAGGTCTGCTTTAATGTGAAGAAAAGCACTCCGATAATTACTGTTCCTATCATGGTGTTTCAGATTCAGACAAGTGTGGGACTCGCGTTAAATGACCTGCACAGGTGTAGAGGATTTCTAAGTCTAGCGCTCACATGCAATTAGGCTTTTCTGTCCGCTTTTAAACATTTATTTATGATACTGTTAGAATAACCAGCATTGGACAAACGTGTTTGGCTTGCTGTGTTAACGTATCAGCGAATGCATGTTTAGAGTGATCTCGCCTTATGCATGTTCATATTGCTCCCTGATCTCTGCTCAGTAACTTATTTGAAATCATGACCAGGCAGTCCCTTTATCATCCTGTTGAGTATTTGTTCAATGTTTTTTTTTATTTCTGCATTTCTATGTTGAAGTATGAATGGGTGTGAACATGTCAGAGGCTTATGTTTGGAAGTGAGTGACTTGTTTTAGATATTTTGTACAATTCTACATAAAGGTGGAGCGAGCTGGTTAAATGGCCCTCCTACGTGTGATTGTTTGGAGTTGTATCCTTGTGAAATGTGCATTATCATAACTTTTTAATACAAAATAAAAAAACAAGCTGTTATACTGTTTTTGCTCCAGAGTTCATTTTGTATACATACATTCTGTATCATGTAGGGTTTGTGTGTTGAATAGTTCATGCAGGCACAACTTAAATTCAGTAATTTTATAGTGACATGGGTTGGAATGGCTAACAGAAAATATATCAACTCATATTCGACCACACCTAAAGACCTTTTCTAATGTGCTGTCATACAGTTGCAATGAAAAATCATTAATTTACAATAAGAACACATTCCCGTTGCATTTCCAGTAATGCATACGGTAACGTAGCCTACTTTGGATGCACCCTGCGCTAAACTTGGTATTACTATCGCAAATATAGCTTATTCTCATAGAGCGCCTTGCATAAAACCCGAGGATGCTTCACACAAGTACAGGGGGACAAAAAGAAAACGGTAACTTCTATACAATACAAAAATAGGCCTACGTAAAGAAATCTCCTGCTATGTTTTACCTGGCTAGGTGCTCAAACACAGGCATTTCCGGTGTTACACAGAAATCTGTGACCCGTCTGAATGTGTAACTGGAAAGCAAGTCAGCTCCGGTCACAATAGCTCTGCAGGTCCAGGGTAGAAAAGATTGCTTTCCATGTGATGCTTGAAAAACTACTTAAAACAGCAGAAAGCCTCTGGTCACTAAGAAACAGTCCCATCTTCTGACCTCCTTACTTTTATTTGATGTAATCACTTTTCAACATCAAATACTGTGACTTTTTGTGATGTGTGATTTGGGTGGTTCTCATGAAGAACTGTTTCTGTTTTACTTTTTTTTTTTTTACTCTTTACTCACTTGAACAGCAATGACTGGAACGTAAAACTGTGCATGATACATTCCAAAAAGACCATTAACATTTTAGATCTAACCATCTCTATTGGTAAAGATGGGCAACTCCATACCACTTTGTATCCTAAAACAGATTGCTTTCATCCAAATTGGCTCAAAAACAATATACCTTTCAGCCAGTTCCAACGTCTTAGACGTATTTGTGGTACCAACAATGATTGATTTTGACAAAGGGGCTATCGCACATAAATTGTCCATAATTGTTAAATTGTTGGTCTGGGAAGCACACCCTAAAAAAGGGTGTCTGTGCTGGTACGCGTCGGTTGCTTCTCCCTATGTGTTTTTTTTTTTTTTCTATTATGAAATAGCCAGTAAAATAAAGGCTTTTTAAATCATTTTGAAGAAGATTGCCTTGGATTTCCTTAATTTTTTATACTATGTCTTTTTTATAAGTTTTTTTGACATTGTGTACTCTGACTTTTTTCACTATTTTCAACATACTATACTATGTTTTTTTATCACTTTTCCAACATACTATACTATGGCTTTTTATCACTTTTCCAACATACTATACTAGGGCTTTTTTATCACTTGATTCGACATACTATGCTATGGCTTTTATCATTTTTTTGACTTTACAATACTATATGTAATGACCAATTTGGCTATATATGTTTGGTATGTGTGTAGTGGGCGTGTGTGTGGTAGATCTGCGTGAATGGTTGTCTGTTACGTCACCTGCGCACCTGTTTGTGGGTGTTAATTAGAGGTAATAAAGGGAATCACAGGTGAGTTAGATGGGGGATCTGGATCTGGGAAGCCACACAGTTTTTCAACCTCAGCTGTGGGAGAGTAATGTTTTTAGATCTTGTCGTTCTCGGCTTATAATCACCCAAGTTGTTCTTTTTGTATGTGCTTTTATTCAAACTTTCGTGCAATAAAGGATTAAGACGTACGACGACGGCGGACCTCATTATTTGCACCAGCAAGAGTTGGAAAGGGCTTCAGATTTCACCCAGTGGAATTACTAGTGGACAGATTGCCACCACATAATGTTGAAAAACTAGCCTCAAAAGACTGAACTATTGCAAGAGGAAGGACAGAGGCGCACTTCATTCACTCCGCGTCAGCTGAGCCCATTCACTTAGACACTGAGACACAGCGCTGCGCAAAGCACCGCGGGAGAATCACGGTAGGACAAATCAAGAATAGTTTCAAGCTGTGTGGAAGAGGTTGGCCTTCTCATACAAGGGGTACAGGTACATCCTGCTACAGTTCTAAATAAAGCTTTCCGCAGTTCTGATAAATCCAATATCAAAATGAGTGACTTGTCTGCAGCTGTCAATCAAAGTGAAACGGAAAATGAACGTGGTAAAAGATCGGTCAAACTAACGGCCAAAGCACTGGAATTACAAATAATATCCAATGAAAAGGAAAGGAATTCCGGGATAAAGAAACTTTACGAGCTAACAAAGGAAGTTAAGCAACTGATGCTTCCAAAGGGAAATGTGTCTGAGAAATGTGTTTTGAAACTTTGTGTGGAAACTGAACAGTCGCATGCACTTATTGAAACCATGGCTACCAGAGGATGAAATGTCAAAACAAAATGAATGGCTTGAAACCCAAATGCACAGAAATAAAGCAATAATACAAAACATGGAAACATGGTTGCTTGACAAAGGGAGCAATTATAATGATGATGATCATGATGATGACGCTGCACCAAAGAAAACTGTTATTGAACTTGCACCAGCCACTACTGTGGTCACTGATGATATAGGTCCAGGGGACAGTGTTTCTAATGTTGGTTTAAAAAAAAAAAGCTCATCAACCGGCCAGTACAGTCATAGGTCTTCAAGGTCTTCAACTTCCTCTGCATGCCTAAAAGCAGAGGCGGAAAGGGCTGCTCTCATGGCTAGGGCAGCTGTCCTTAAAGAAAAACATGAACTGGATGCTCAGGAGGAGCACATCCGACAGAAAAGTGAATTGCAATGTCAAATTGCAGTTCAAACTGCAAAGGTTAATGTGTACAGAGGTTTTGATGTGCAGAGCTCCAGGGCTCACTAAGATGGAATGAATTCTTATCTGAAAAGTTCTAAACGCAAATATTGGCTTAGACCCTCTGCTATGGAATTGGTTCCACAATGTTCAAATCATCAGTTCAGTCATTCACCAATAGGAGGCGGAAGTGCTAATGCAGGCGCAGCCTAAAGATTCAAATCATCCGTTCAATTATCTACCAATAGGAGGTAACAAAACCGCCATATCAATGGGAGTGCGGCATAAGGAAACCCTTTCACAAAATATTGGATCAAGAGCTCATGTTCGGAATGCTCAACCAAGCATGCCTCAACGGTTTCAGGAAACATTTCATGCAATACCTCACACAAAGGAATCCATTCAAAATGTTGACCTGATGCAAACTAATGTGGACCAAGGCAATCTTCTGTCCATCATGCAACGACAGAATGAAATAACTGCTCTACTTGTGCAACGACATTCTTCGTCATCACTACCTCCACGAGCTATACCAACATTTGATGGAGATCCTCTTGAGTACAGCGCATTTGAGCATGGTGTGGAAAGAAAGGCTGCAAGCAACATAGACTGTTGATACTTTTTTGGAGCAATATACCAAAGGACAACCTAGGGACGTGGTTAAGAGCTGTCAACATATGCCACCAGACAGAGGATACCAAAGAGCAAGGACTCTCTTACAAGAAAACTTTGGAAATAAACCAAAAATAGCCACTGCATACATGGAAAAGGCTCTTGGATGGCCATCAGTAAAATCGGAAGACGTTGAAGCTTTGCAAGCTTTTGCTTTGTTTTGACGTGTTTGCTGTAATGCTATGGAGGACATCAGCTACATGTCGGAGATGAATATGCCATCCAACATCCGTGCTCTTGTCTTGAAGCTACCATACAGATGGAGGGGAAAATGGAGAAACACGGCTCATGAGCTTCAGGAGAAGCATAGTCGCCCAAGCATGTCTCAGTGATGTCATCAACTTGATTAAAAGACAAGTGGCTATTGCTTCCAATCCACTCTATGGCAACATCCCGGACACATTTGCCACACCACTTAAGTATAAAGAAGGAAACAAAGTCTCACATGTACGCGTTACAGGAAAAGGAAGCAGTTTTGCTACTTCCATCACATCAGCTGTCACTTCTCAATCTGAAACTCAAATGCAAAATGAGAGAAACTTACCTGATGAACCAATAAGGGTGTTGTGTCTGCTGTGTGAAGAGGATCACAAATTTGGACGTGTGTCCGAAAATGGAGAAGTTTGCTGCACAGTGAAAAGATTAAGTTCTTGAAGGAGAAAGGTGATTGTTTTGGGTGTTTATCTGTGGGACACATTAGCAGGGATTGTCATAGGCGTCATTCCTGCAATTTGTTGAATCTGAAACATCCTACCATCCTTCACATCTATTCACAGGAGAAGAAAATCAACTCCGAGGACACACAGCAGGAAGCATCAGGAAACAGACATGTCTGTACAGATTAAGGCAAAGAGAAGGCAATACATTGCTAACTACATATGCATTCTTGGATCCTGGCAGCACAGCCACTTTCTGCTCTGAGCGACTCATGAAGGAGCTTAAGGTCAATGGAAGGAGTGCTAAAATTCTGTTAAGGACTATGAATCAAGAAAAGCTTGTTGGCCGTCATGTTATCTCAGGACTGGAGATAGCTGCCCTTACTGGTAACACCTACTTTGAGCTGCCTGAAGTGTACACCCAATCTAAGATGCCTGTGTCGCGCGACAACATTCCACGACAGGAAGACTTGAGTGCTTCGCCACGCTTAAGCCCAGTGGAAATTCCTGTAATTGATGCTGAGGTGGAGCTTTTAATTGGGACCAATGTTCCAAACGTGATGGAACCATGGCAAGTGATACACAGCAATGGTGAAGGACCTTAGGCTGCCAGAACCTTACCTTCTCATTATTCCAGCCAACAGAGTAACCATTGCTCACAAAGAGGAATTACTGGGAAAGCAACATAACCACGACTTCAATGAGAAGTCAACGGATGACAAGCCAGAAACATTCAGAGAAGATCCCAACTTTATAGCAATCATGAACAGTTCCGCTGAACTTAACAGTAGAAAAGAAGGAAAAGGAGAACAACAAGACCAGAGAAAAGGCCCACAGGAAGCTCCTGGAGGAGCAGAAGGTGGAGGAGCCAGGCGGGAGCAGACGCTCAGACAGGCCAAGCCGGCTGAGGAGTACAAGGAGCAAAGCTGGGCAGTCATGTCTGAGCTTGAGAAGGAGCTGTAGCAGATAGAGGCTCAGTATGAAGACCAGTTTGGAAATGCATCTGAGAGTGAGAAAGAAGAGTTGGAGATTGACCCACGGGAGAAGAACCGAGATGATGGAGAACATGTCACTGCTACAGGAGCGGCAACGGTGGTCAAAGGACAAAAGGAGCATTGTTGCAGGGGACGTTGTTCTTGTGGCAGACTCTGCTGCTCCTCGTGGATCCTGGCTGTTAGGAAACGTGTTGCAGACCTTTCCAGACGCACAAGGACTTGTGCGATCTGTTAAAGTCCTGACCAAATGTGACATACTTGAGAGACCAATCACAAAGATCTGCCTTCTATTGGAGGCTGATTAAGGCTTTTGTGAAGCAGAAATCTTTACTTTGGGGTTACCTACTCCATGAATATTTACTGTACATGAAAATTGACTAAAAATGCACACTTGTACTATGGACGTTGATTAATTTTGTCATTGGCGCCATTACTAATGTGGGAAATTGTTATGTTATGTTATTACACAGTAACAATTAGGGGCCGGTGTGTAATGGCCAATTTGGCTATATATGTTTGGTATGTGTGTAGTGGGCGTGTGTGTGGTAGGTCTGCGTGAATGGTTGTCTGTTACGTCACCTGCGCACCTGTTTGTGGGTGTTAATTAGAGGTAATAAAGGGAATCACAGGTGAGTTAGATGGGGGATCTGGATCTGGGAAGCCACACAGTTTTTCAACCTCAGCTGTGGGAGAGTAATGTTTTTAGATCTTGTCGTTCTCGGCTTTTAATCACCCAAGTTGTTCTTTTTGTATGTAAACTTTCGTGCAATAAAGGATTAAAACGTACGACGACGGCGGACCTCATTATTTGCAACAGCAAGAGTTGGAAAGGGCTTCAGATATTACCCAGTGGCAGTACTTGTGGACAGATTGCCACCACACTATGGCTTTCTTATCAGTTGATTCAACATAATATACTATGACTTTTTTTATCACTTGATACATCATACCATACTATGGCTTTTTATTACTTGATTCGAAATACTATACTATGGCTTTTTATTACTTGATTCGACATACTACACTATGGCTTTTTATTACTTTTTTGGCACTCTATAATGTGATTTTTTTTTTTTTTACAATTTTCGGCATACTATACCAAGGCTTTTTTATCACTTCATTGGACATACTTTACTATGGCTTTTTATCTTTTCATTAAACAAACTGTACTATGACAATTTTGACATACTATACTATGCTTTTTATCACTATTTTGACATACCATACTAATGCTTTATCACTTTTTCGACAAACTAAACTATGACTTTTTTATCATGTTTTTGACCTACTACACTATGGCTTTTTATCACTTATTCCACTTACTATACTATGCTATGGTTTTTATCACTATTTTCGACATACTATACTATGCTTTTTATCAATTGATTCAACATACTATACTATGCTATGTATCACTATTTTCAACATACTATACTATGGCTTTTTATCACTTTTTTGAACAAACTGTACTATGACATTTTCAACATACTATACTATGATTTTATCACGTGATTCAACATACTATGCTCTGCTTTTTATCACTTTTTTGACATACTATATTGTGACTTTTTTCACTATTTTTGACATACCATACTATGGCTTTTTATCACTTTTTTGAACAAAATGTACTATGACATTTTCGACATACTACACTATGCTTTTTATCACTTTTTAGCAATACTATACTATGGCTTTTTATCAATTTTTCCACACATTATACGATGGCTTTTTATCACTCGATTCGAAATACTATACTATTGCTTTTTATCACTATTTTCGACATACTTTAATATTGCTTTTTTATCACTTGATTCGACATACTATACTATGATGTTTTTATCACCTGATTCAACATACAATTTTTTATCTTAAAAAGATAAAAATAGTTTGTCAAATCAAGTGATAAAAAAGCCAAAGTATAGTACTGTACTATGCTTTTTATCCATTGATTTGACATACTGTACTATGCTTTTTATCACTTTTTCAACATAATATACTATGGCTTTTTTATCACTCGATTCAACATACTATTCTATGGCTTTTTATCCATTGATTTGACATACTATGCTTTTTATCACTTTTTTGACATACTATACTATGGCTTTTTATCCATTGATTGGAAATACCATACTATGCTTTTTATCACTTGATTCAACATACTACACTTTGTCTTTTTTATCACTTGATTCGACCTACTATACTATGGTTTTTTATCACTTTTTTGGCACTCTATATTGCGACTTTTTTCACTATTTTCGACATACGATACTATGGCTTTTTGTCACTTTTGTTAACAAAATGTACTATGACATTTTTGACATACTACACTATGATTTTTTTATCACTTGATTCAACATACTATACTATGGCTTTTTTACACTATTTTCAACATACTTTACTATGTCTTTTTATCACTTGATTTGACATACTATAGTATGGTTTTTTATCACTTTATTTGACATACTATACTATGACTTTTTAACACTATTTTCAACATACTTTACTATGGCTTTTTTATCACTTGATTCAACATTTTACACTATGGCTTTTAATAACTTTTTCGACAATCTATACTATGGCATTTTCTCACCATTTTAGACATACTATACTATGGCTTTTTATTCATTGATTCGACATACTATACTATGATTTTTTTCATCACTTGATTCGACATACTGTACTATGGCTTTTTTATCACTTTTTCCACATACTATACTATGGCTTTTTATCATTTGATTTGACATACTGTACTATGTTTTTTATCACTTTTTCAACATACTATACTATGGCTTTTTATTCATTGATTCGACATACTATACTATGATTTTTTTCATCACTCGATTCGACATACTATACTATGGCTTTTTAAAACTATTTTCAACATACTATACTATGGCTTTTTATCACTTTTTTGGCACTCTATATTGTGACTTTTTTTACTAAATTCGACATACCATTCTATGGCTTTTTATCACTTTTTTGAACAAACTGTACTATGACATTTTCAACATACTATACTATGATGTTTTTATCACGTGATTCAACATACTATGCTCTGCTTTTTATCACTTTTTTGACGTACTATATTGTGACTTTTTCCACTATTTTTGACATACGATACTATGGCTTTTTATCACTTTTTTGAACAAAATGTACTATGACATTTTCGACATACTACACTATGATTTTTTTATCACTTCATTCGACATACAATGCTATGCTTTTTATCACTTTTTAGACATACTATACTATGGCTTTTTATCACTTTTTCCACATTATACGATGGCTTTTTTATCACTTGATTCGACATACTATACTATGGCTTTTTATCACTATTTTTGACATACTATACTATATTATTGCTTTTTATCACTATTTTCGACATACTTTAATATTGCTTTTTTATCACTTGATTCAACATACTATACTATGATGTTTTTAACACCTGATTCAACATAATATACTATGGCTTTTTCTCACCATTTTCGATATACTATACTATGGCTTTTTATCCATTGATTTGAATTACCATACTATGCTTTTTATCACTTTTTTGACATACTATACTATGCTTTTTATCACTTGATTCGACCTACTATACTATGGTTTTTTATCACTTTTTTGGCACTCTATATTGCAACTTTTTTCACTATTTTCGACATACGATACTATGGCTTTTTATCACTTTTGTTAACAAAATGTACTATGACATTTTTGACATACTACACTATGATTTGTTTATCACTTGATTCAACATACTATACTATGGCTTTTTCTCACCATTTTCGACATACTATTGCTTTTTATCCATTGATTTGACATACTGTACTATGCTTTTTATCACTTTATTTGCCATGCTATTGTATGGCTTTTTAACACTATTTTCAACATACTTTACTATGGCTTTTTTATCACTTGATTCAACATTTTACACTATGGCTTTTAATAACTTTTTCGACAATCTATACTATGGCTTTTTATCACTTTATTCAAAATAATATACTATGGCTTTTCTATCACTCGGTTCGACATACTATTCTATGGCTTTTCATCACTTTTTTGATATACTATACTATGGTTTTTTATCACTTGATTCAACATACTATTCTATGGCATTTTCTCACCATTTTAGACATACTATACTATGCTATTGCTTTTTATCACTATTTTCGACATACTTTAATATTGCTTTTTATCAATATTTTCGACATACTTTAATATTGCTTTTTTATCACTTGATTCAACATACTATACTTTGGCTTTCATCACTTGATTTGACATACTATACTATGATGTTTTTATCACCTGATTCAACATACTATTTTTATCTTTTTAAGATAAAAATAGTTTGTCAAATCAAGTGATAAAAAAGCCATAGTATAGTACTGTACTATGCTTTTTATCCATTGATTTGACAAACTGTACTATGGTTTTTATCACTTTTTTCAACATAATATACTATGGCTTTTCTATCACTCGATTCAACATACTATACTATGGCTTTTTATCCATTGATTGGAAATACCATACTATGCTTTTTATCACTTGATTCAACATACTATACTTTGGCTTTTCTACCACTTGATTCGACCTACTATACTATGGTTTTTATAGTGATTTTTTTATCACTTGATTCAACATACTATACTATGGCTTTTTCTCACCATTTTCAACATACTATTGCTTTTTATCCATTGATTTGACATACTATACTATGATTTTTATCACTTGATTTGACATACAATACTATGGCTTTTTAACACTATTTTCAACATACTTTACTATGGCTTTTTTATCACTTGATTCAACATTTTACACTATGGCTTTTTATCACTTGATTCAACATTTTACACTATGGCTTTTTATCACTTTTTCGACATACTATGCTATGGCTTTTTATCACTTTATTTGACATGCTATACTATGACTTTTTAACACTATTTTCAACATACTTTACTATTGCTTTTTCATCACTTGATTTCAACATACTCTACTATGGCATTTTCTCACCATTTTCGACATACTATACTTTAGCTTTTTATCCATTGATTTGACATAATATACTATGGCTTTTCATCACTTGATTTGACATACTACACTATGGCTTTTCATCACTTGATTCGACATACTATACTATGTCTTTTATCACATTTTCAACATACTATACTATGGCATTTTCTCACCATTTTAGACATACTATGGCTTTTTATTCATTGATTTGACATACTATACTATGGCTTTTTATCACTTTTTAGACATACTATACTATGGCTTTTTATCACGTTTTCCACATACTATACTATGGCTTTTTCTCACCATTTTCGACATACTATACTATGGCTTTTTATCCATTGATTTGACATACCATACTATGCTTTTTATCACTTGATTCAACATACTATACTATGACTTTTTTATCACTTGATTCGACCTACTATACTATGGTTTTGGATCACTTTTTTGGCACTCTATATTGCGACTTTTTTCACTATTTTCGACATACGATACTATGGCTTTTTATCACTTTTGTTAACAAAATGTACTATGACATTTTCGACATACTACACTATGATTTTTTTATCACTTGATTCAACATACTATACTATGTCTTTTTATATATATTTTTGACATACTATTCTATGGCTTTTTTATCACTTGATTTGACATACTATACTATGGCATTTTCTCACCATTTTCGACATACTATGGCTTTTTATCACTTTATTTGACATGCTATTGTATGGCTTTTTAACACTATTTTCAACGTACTTTACTATGGCTTTTCATCACTTGATTCGACATAATATACTATGGCTTTTCTATCACTCGGTTCGACATACTATACTATGGCTTTTTTTTCACTTGATTCAACATACTAATCTATGGCATTTTCTCACCATTTTAGACATACTATACTATGGCTTTTTATCACTTTTTCAACATACTATACTATGCTTTTTATCACTTGATTCGACCTACTATACTATGGTTTTTGATCACTTTTTTGGCACTCTATATTGTGACTTTTTTCACTATTTTTGACATACGATACTATGGCTTTTTATCACTTTTGTTAACAAAATGTACTATGACATTTTTGACATACTACACTATGATTTTTTTATCACTTGATTCAACATACTACACTATGCTTTTTAACACTTTTTCGACATACTATACTATGGCTTTTTTATCACTTGATTCAACATACTATACTATGGCATTTTCTCACCATTTTCGACATACTATGGCTTTTTATTCATTGATTTGACATACTGTACTATGCTTTTTATCACTTGATTCGACATACTTTACTATGGCTTTTTTATCACTTGATTCGACATTTTACACTATGGCTTTTAATAACTTTTTCGACAATCTATACTATGGCATTTTCTCACCATTTTCGACAATCTATACTATGGCATTTTATCACTTTTTTTGGCACTCTATATTGTGACTTTTTTCACTATTTTCGACATACGATACTATGGCTTTTTATCACTTTTGTTAACAAAATGTACTATGACATTTTTGACATACTACACTATGATTTTTTTATCACTTGATTCAACATACTATACTATGGCTTTTTCTCACCATTTTCGACATACTATTTCTTTTTATCCATTGATTTGACATACTATAGTATGGCTTTTTATCACTTGATTTGAAATACTATACTATGGCTTTTTTTCACTTGATTCAACATACTATACTATGGCTTTTTCTCACCATTTTCGACATACTATGGCTTTTTATTCATTGATTTGACATACTGTACTATGGCTTTTTAACACTTGATTCGATATACTATGCTATGACTTTATCACTTGATTTGACAAACTATACTATGATTTTTTTATCACTTGATTCAACATACTGTACTATGCTTTTTATCACTTGATTCGACATACTATACTATGTCTTTTTAACACTATTTTCAACATACTTTACTATGGCTTTTTCATCACTTGATTCGACATGCTGTACTATGGCTTTTTTATCACTATTTCCACATACTATACTATGGCTTTTCATCACTTGATTCGACATACTACACTATGGCTTTTATCACTTTTTCAACATACTATACTATGGCATTTTCTCACCATTTTAGACATACTATGGCTTTTTATTCATTGATTTGACATACTGTACTATGATTTTTATTACTTGATTCGACATACTATACTATGGCTTTTTATCACTTTTTTGATATACTATACTATGTCTTTTATCACTTTTTAGACATACTATACTATGGCTTTTTATCCATTGATTTGACATACCATACTATGCTTTTTATCACTTGATTCAACATACTATAGTATGACTTTTTTATCATTTGATTCGACATACTATACTTTTTTTGCTTTTTATCACTTGATTCAACCTACTATACTATGGTTTTTGATCACTTTTTTGGCACTCTATATTGCGACTTTTTTCACTACTTTCGACATACGATACTATGGCTTTTTATCACTTTTGTTAACAAAATGTACTATAACATTTTCGACATACTACACTATGATTTTTTTTATCACTTGATTCAACATACTACACTATGCTTTTTAACACTTTTTCGACATAATATACTATGGCTTTTCTATCACTTGATTCAACATTTTACACTATGGCTTTTTATCACTTTTTCAACAATCTATACTATGGCTTTTTTATCAGACTATACCATGGCTTTTTTTATCACTTTTTCCACATACTATACTATGGCTTTTTTTCACTAGATTCAACATACTATACTATGTGTTACGGGGAAGGACGGACCCAAACGCACGGCTCAAGGTAAAGGTATTTATTGAGGGGAAAAAGAGAGGGAAAGGGGAGTGGGAGGATGGAGGTATGAGACCCGGGGATGGGAGCCAGGTAACCAGCGAAGGCTGAGGGATAGTGCAGGGGAACGCCAGGGTTGAGTCCTGAGGGAACCGGGAGCGGCGGCAGGGAAGGAGGATGGCGACGGGGAGAGGCTGAAGGACGAGTCCGGGGGGTAGGTGGCTGAGGAGGAGGCGGTGGAGGTCGGAGACTGACACGTTGTAGCAGACGGGCTGGATGAAGAGGACGAAGGAGAGGGCGCCGAGGGAGGAGGACCAGGAGGGGAGCCAGGAGCCAGCTGACCGGAGTGGAACTGAGGAGGGAAAAGACAAGAGAGGTAAGTACAAGGACTGGACATGCAAACAAAATGCAAAATTACTATGACATTTTTGACATACTACACTATGATTTTTTTATCACTTGATTCAACATACTACACTATGCTTTTTATCACTTTTTCGACATACTATACTATGGCTTTTTATCACTTGATTCGACATACTGTACTTTGCTTTTTATCACTTGATTCGACATACTATACTTTAGCTTTTTATCCATTGATTTGACATACTGTACTATGCTTTTTCTCACTATTTTCCACATACTATACTATGGCTTTTTATCACTTGATTCAACATACTATACTATGGCTTTTTATCACTATTTTCAACATACTTTACAATGGCTTTTTTATCACTTGATTCAACATTTTACACTGTCTTTTTCATAACTTTTTCCACATACTATACTATGGCTTTTTTTTCACTTGATTTGACATACTGTACTATACTTTTTATCACTTGATTCGACATACTATACTATGCTTTTTATCACTTGATTCGACATACTATAGCCTTTTATCACCATTTTCGACATACTTTACTATGGCTTTTTTTTCACTTGATTCAACATTATACACTATGGCTTTTTAAACCTTTTTTGACATACTATACTATGAATTTTTATCACTTGATTCTACATACTGTACTATGCTTTTTAACACTATTTTCAGCATACTACACTTTGGCTTTTTTATCACTTGATTCTACCTACTATACTATGGTTTTTTATCACTTTTTTGGCACTCTATATTGTGACTTTTTTCACTATTTTCGACATACGATACTATGGCTTTTTATCACTTTTGTTAACAAAATGTACTATGACATTTTAGACATACTACACTATGATTTTTTTATCATTTGATTAGACATACTACACTCTGGCTTTTTTATCACTTTTCCACAAACTATACTATGATTTTTTTATCACTTGATTCAACATACTGTTCTATGCTTTTTATCACTTGATTCGACATACTATACTATGTCTTTTTAACACTATTTTTAACATACTTTACTATGGCTTTTTCATCACTTGATTCGACATGCTGTACTATGGCTTTTTTATCACTATTTCCACATACTATACTATGGCTTTTTATCACTTTATTTGACATGCTATACTATGACTTTTTAACACTATTTTCAACATACTTTACAATGTCTTTTTTATCACTTGATTCAACATTTTACACTATGTCTTTTTCATAACTTTTTCAACAATCTGTACTATGGCTTTTTATCACTTGATTCTACATACTGTACTATGCTTTTTAACACTATTTTCAACATACGATACTATGGCTTTTTTATCACTTGATTCGACCTACTATACTATGGTTTTTTATCACTTTTTTGGCACTCTATATTGTGACTTTTTTCACTATTTTCGACATTTGATACTATAGCTTTTTATCACTTTTGTTAACAAAATGTACTATGACATTTTAGACATACTACACTATGCTTTTTAACACTTTTTCGACATACTATACTATGGCTTTTTATCACTTGATTTGACATGCTATACTATGACTTTTTAACACTATTTTCAACATACTTTACAATGGCTTTTTTATCACTTGATTCAACATTTTACACTATGTCTTTTTCATAACTTTTTCGACAATCTGTACTATGCTTTTTATCACTTTTTCCACATACTATACTATGGCTTTTTTTTACTTGATTTGACATACTATACTATGGCTTTTTATCACTTGATTCAACATACTATACTATGACTTTTTAACACTATTTTCAACATACTTTACTATGGCTTTTTTATCACTTGATTCAACATTTTACACTATGGCATTTTCTCACCATTTTCTCACCATTTATACTTTTTATTTTATTATAATATATAATATTATTATATATTATTATATATTATTAAATATAAAATTTATCTATTTTTATCTTTTTAAGATAAAAATAGTATGTCAAATCAAGTGATTAAAAAAAACCATAGTATAGTACTGTACTATGCTTTTTATCCATTGATTTGACACAGTGTACTATGCTTTTCATCACTTGATTTGACATACCATACTATGACTTTTTTATCACTGGACTCAAAATACTATACTATGACTTTTTTATCATTTGATTCGACATACTATACTTTTTTTGCTTTTTATCACTTGATTCGACCTACTATACTATGGTTTTTGATCACTTTTTTGGCACTCTATATTGTGACTTTTTTCACTATTTTCGACATTTGATACTATGGCTTTTTATCACTTTTGTTAACAAAATGTACTATGACATTTTCGACATACTACACTATGATTTTTTTATCACTTGATTCAACATACTACACTATGCTTTTTAACACTTTTTCGACATACTATACTATGGCTTTTTATCACCATTTTCAACGTACTTTACTATGGCTTTTAATCACTTTTTCGACATACTCTACTATGATTTTTTTATCAATTGATTCAACATACTATACTATGGCTTTTTATCACTTTATTTGACATGCTATACTATGGCTTTTTAACACAATTTTCAACGTACTTTACTATGGCATTTTCTCACCATTTTCGACATACTATGGCTTTTTATTCATTGATTTGACATACTGTACTATGCTTTTTATCACTTGACTCGACATACTATAGCCTTTTATCACCATTTTCGACATACTATACTATGCTTTTTTTATCACTTAATTCAATATTTTACACTATGGCTTTTTATCACTTTTTCAACAATCTATAGTATGCTTTTTATCACTTCATTTGAAATACTATACTATGGCTTTTTTATCACTTGATTTGACATTTTACACTGTGGCTTTTTATCACTTTTTCGACAATCTATACTATGCTATTGCTTTTTATCACTATTTTCGACATACTTTAATATGGCTTTTTTATCACTTGATTCAACATACTATACTATGGCTTTCATCACTTGATTCGACATACTATACTATAATGTTTTTATCACTTGATTCAACATACTATTTTTATCTTTTTAAGATAAAAATAGTTTGTCAAATCAAGTGATAAAAAAAAGCCATAGTATAGTACTGTACTATGCTTTTTATCCATTGATTTGACATACTGTACTATGGTTTTTATCACTTTTTCAACATAATTACTATGGCTTTTTCTCACCATTTTCGACATACTATACTATTGCTTTTTATCCATTGATTAGAAATACCATACTATGCTTTTTATCACTTGATTCGACCTACTATACTATGGTTTTTAAACACTTTTTTGGCACTCTATATTGTGACTTTTTTCACTATTTTCGACATACGATACTATGGCTTTTTATCACTTTTGTTAACAAAATGTACTATGACATTTTCGACATACTACACTATGATTTTTTTATCACTTGATTCAACATACTACACTATGCTTTTTAACACTTTTTCAACATAATATACTATGGCTTTTTATCACTTGATTTCACATACTGTACTATGCTTTTTATCACTTGATTCGACATACTATAGTATGGCTCTTTAACACTATTTTCAACATACTATACTATGGCTTTTTATCACTTGATTCGACATACTATAGCCTTTTATCACCATTTTCGACATACTTTACTATGGCTTTTTTATCACTCTATTCGACATACTATACTATGGTTTTTTATCACTTTTTTGGCACTCTATATTGTGACTTTTTTCACTATTTTCGACATTTGATACTATGGCTTTTTATCACTTTTGTTAACAAAATGTACTATGACATTTTTGACATACTACACTATGATTTTTTTATCACTTGATTCAACATACTACACTATGCTTTTTAACACTTTTTCGACATACTATAGTATGGTTTTTTATCACTTTATTTGACATGCTATACTATGACTTTTTTAACACTATTTTCAACATACTTTACTATGGCTTTTTCTCACCATTTGCGACATACTATACTTCAGCTTTTTATCCATTGATTCGACATACTGTACTATACTTTTTATCACTTGATTCGACATACTATACTATGGTTTTTTATCACTTTTTTGGCACTCTATATTGTGACTTTTTTCACTATTTTCAACATACGATACTATGGCTTTTTATCACTTGATTCAACATACTATACTGTGTCTTTTTATATATATTTTCAACATACTATACTATGGCTTTTTATTCATTGATTTGACATACTGTACTATGCTTTTTATCACTTTATTCAACATACTATACTATAGCTTTTTATCACTTTTTCAACATACTATAGCTTTTTATCACTTTTTCAACATACTTTACTATGGCTTTTTAATCATTGATTTGACGTACTGTACTATGCTTTTTATCACTCTATTCGACATACTACACTATGGCTTTTTTATCACCATTTTCGACATACTATATTATGGCTTTTTTGCACTTGATTTGACATACTGTACTATGCTTTTTATCACTTTTTCAACATACTATACTATGGCTTTTTAATCATTGATTTGACGTACTGTACTATGCTTTTTATCACTTGATTCTACATACTGTACTATGCTTTTTATCACTTGATTTGACATACTATACTATGGTTTTTTATCACTTTTTTGGCACTCTATATTGTGACTTTTTTCACTATTTTCGACATACGATACTATGGCTTTTTGTCACTTTTGTTAACAAAATGTACTATGACATTTTTGACATACTACACTATGATTTTTTTATCACTTGATTCAACATACTACACTATGCTTTTTAACACTTTTTCGACATAATATACTATGGCTTTTTATCACTTGATTTGACACACTATTCTATGCTTTTTATCACTTGATTCGACATACTATACTATGGCTTTTTTATCAATTTTTCCACATATTATTCTATGGCTTTTCTATCACTTTTTTTAACCAACTGTACTATGACATTTTCGACATACTATACTATATGTCCTAGGAGCCTAAACCTCTCTGGGCTTCTAGGCTGGATACAAAACCTTCTGTAGGGGCTAGGAAGACAACAAAGACATCAGCAGAACGGGGCCACTGTTAGCTTTTAGCTTCAGAAGACAGTATGTTTCTACTAGTTATATTACTATGTTACAAAGTTATGAATCAGAATAGCCGTTTGGCGTTATATACGACACACTCGACCTCAGAAGGGATAAAAAGGCCCCAAATGGTCTACGTTGATTATAGCGCCCCCTAATGGCCTATCTTTACCACATTTGGTACAGAGCCTCCGAGCGGCACAAGGTCATCACAGGTTTTTTGCTTACCATGTCATATCAAGTCATACCAAGGAATAATCTAAGTTCAATTTGGTAGAGATATGGCGAAGTTGGTGTTTTCTTAGTAAGTTACACAAATGTGTTTGTGCGTAATATGCACAATATTTCCAAGTTTTTTTGTCAGGTCGGTCTGGAGACGATGTGTGCCAAGTTTTGTGATGATCAATCGCACGGTCTAGGAGGAGTTTGAAAAAGTCGGATACGACCCTGTCATTTTATTTTCATTTAGCAAGCTAAGCTAACTTGAGCACACATCGTTGAATAAGTTTAATAAACAACATAGATTTTTTTTTCTTTGATTTCTTGTGGGCACATTGGTAATTACAGGTGATGGTTTTCATTTTTAGTGAAAGTTTTTTTTACAGATAATTTTTTTAATCTGCTCATATACATATCAGTAAACTAGCACATTTATCAGAACAGTTGCATTCTTCATTTTATTGTTTATTATTATATATCTTGATTGAAATCTACCAACCAGGAGAGAGGGTGTGTGTGGAGGGTGTGTGTGTAGGGGGGGGGGGTATATAATTTGTACCTGATCCCAGTCCTAACATTAAGATACAGAGTTGGATCTGATGCGTATATTTACCTAAATGTTAAATGATGAAAAATACGCAAAAAGCACCTCCAATATAATTTGATATTAGTACTGATGCATTATGCAGGAACCTAAGAAGCTGAATTTTTACAACTTAATGTTTCATAAGATCTTTAACAGTTATTTATATTTTAGAAACTAAACATTTGTTTATTTAAATTCTGAAAAGCACAGAATTAGTCAGCGTAGCATAAAATAGGGCTGCTGGTGAGTTTGCAGGTGCAGTGAACATTTCCATGGTAACGGCGAGTTCCACCAATCAGATATGTCACTGTCAAAAATTGAATGTTGCAAAGCATCAATAAGCATTCTAGAACTCTGGAATCTGAAATGTGTTGATGTTTTATGATGTTTGTGATGTCTAATGATGTCACAAATGTGCTTAGAAGTTTATATATAGACCCTTTAAGCAATATCTCTACTATTCAGAGACAACTGTTGGAGAGAGACAGAAACTACTGAAAACCCTTTTCTAGGCTGAGACTGATTCCATTAAGAGCAGACATGGAGACATTTGAGTACCAGTATGAGAAGGATGATACAGAAGAGATCAACAGGCAGCTGCTGCAGATGGACAGGATGATCCAGGAGCTAAATAGAGACCAGAAAAAGCTCTTGGCCAGCTACTGTGTGGCCATCAGAAACCGGTACAAGGGGAGCCCGACAATCCAGACTCCGGGACACCAAGAGGTGACAGATGTCTACGAAGAGCTCCCCACCCAGCCAGAGGTGGAGACTCTGAGACAAGAGGTGGAAGAAGTCCACGAAGAGATCCCCACCCGGCCAGAGGTGGAGACCCTGAGACAAGAGGTGGAAGAAGTCCACGAAGAGATCCCCACCCAGCCAGAGGTGGAGACCCTGAGACAACCACAAGTGGAAGACGTCCACGAAGAGACCCTCACCCAGCCAGAGGTGGAGACTCTGAGACAAGAGGAGGAAGATGTCCACGAAGAGATCCTCACCCAGCCAGAGGTGGAGTCTCTGAGACAAGAGGTGGAAGAAGTCCACGAAGAGATCCCCACCCAGCCAGAGGTGGAGACCCTGAGACAACCACAGGTGGAAGATGTCCAAGAAGAGATCCCCATCCAGCCAGAGGTGGAGACCCTGAGACAACCACAGGTGGAAGATGTCCAAGAAGAGATCCCCATCCAGCCAGAGGTGGAGACTCTGAGACAAGAGGTTGAAGATGTCCATGAAGAGATCCCCACCCGGCCAGAGGTGGAGACTCTGAGACAACAAGAGCTGGCTCCAAGTCTGGAGGAGGCCAATCAGGCGCCAGAGTTACAACAACAGGCAGATTCTTCTGAAAAACAGAAGAAGCCTTCTCGATGGGACATCTTCAAGAACTCTAATTTTGTGACTTTTACACTGCAGGTATTTGGCTGCTTGGCCTTTTTTCTGATTCCACTTTGCTGTGCCTGAAAGAGAATTCCAGTCCGACACACACACACACACTCTCTGTAACAGGCTGAAGTGCAGTAGGAAGGTGCAGTGTATAGTCATCAGACAGCTGGTTTCTGTCTTTCAGGACTTTGCACATTCCCCCTGCGTCTGCTTGGGTTGAATCTGGGTGCTCCAGTTTCCTCTCACCAACGTTAATGAGTCCTTGAGTGTAGTAACATCATCAATAAATTCTTTAAAAATACTTTCTGTACGGTTGTATTTCTGTAGAAAGCGACGGGCCACGAGCACGGCGGGGGGCGACGTACGTCAGTGGTTGCTCAAGTTGAGGAAAATAATTCAAGATGGCGGAAAATGCCACAGGACATCAACAATCTGTATATATGATAAATCTGTAAAGCTGTTGGGGTTGAAATCAAGAGTGGCAATAACCGTCACAGTAAAAGATAATGGAACAGTGACTAAAAAAAAAAAATTGTAATATTTGGTAGTACTTGGCATAGCGGGGTACTGTGTATTACACGGCCCAGTAGAGCGTAGCAGGGCCTGATCCAAGGAAACATGCTGGAGGAATGATCCCACTGACTACGGCCCCGCCCACTAAGCAGCTCAATTGGTTGGAGTTAGGCATCTGACCTTGGTTAGGATAGGCGATTGGTCAGGGTATAGGACCTGTACTATCGAGGTTAGGTTACCTTGCGTGAGCATGGACGCCTGGCCATTAAACGCTCTCGTGTTGTCTTCCCGTTAACTATGAACTTGTCCTTCCCGGCCAAAATTGAAAATTGACATTTTTTTGTGCTTTTCCAATGTAAGTCACTTTTTTCCAGCTTTAATAATAGGTTTTACACTTATTCTTGGAATTCATGGGCAACAAAACTCATTCATATCAAATGATATCATGAATAATTTTAAATTGAAAAGTTAGTGATGTTGAGTGGATCTCAGATGGGTTTATGGCAAAGTTTAGTCCAGATAGTGATTTGAAACCATTCAACAACAAAAAAAGATTTAAATAAAAACACACAAAATTCAATGAAAGTAATCAATAATGTTACCTGAAGAATGTAAACCCTAACCTGGAAGTATGATGTTATTTTTGGGCTACCATATTTCTTTTCAGGGTCCATGGTAACGAATTACACGCTGTTGAGTAACAGAATTGCTTAGTTCACACGGACACAAAATTGAATTTAGTAATTTTATGGTGACTTATGGTGGAATGGCTTACAACAGAAAAGATAGAACTCAAATTCCACTTATTTGTAGAATCAGATGAAATAGACTTGGGAATCAGAGTGTGGGTTTTCAAGTCCAGTCACAATAGCTCTGCAGTCCAGGGTAGAAAAAATTGCTTCTGATCCAATCAAGACACTTTCCAAGTGATGTTGGAAAAATGAGTTAAAAACAGCAGAAACCCTCTGGTCACCGATTCACCTCTTCTGACCTCATTACTTTTATTTGAAGTAATCTGTGAGAAGTACACCGATTCACAGATCAGTCCAGATGAAGGGAATAAGTCGAGGAGGTTCGTGGACTGTTAATGCACTTCAGTCGTTCTTCCTTCTCCTGGACTGGGTGTTAGCTGAAGCTGTGTGGTAGAGGAGCCCGACTGTTTACGCCTCCAGTTCAAAGTCAAAGTACTGTGGGTCAAAGTGATGAATCCTTGTGTATCCGTCTTCTCCTCCACTGCTGTAACTGTAAACAAGCATAGTACAAAGAAAACGTTAGAAGGCATGCACACAGAGACCTTTTGACCTGCCGACTTTACATTTTAGGTCAGTGTTCGTCTTCTTTTACCTCTTGCCATCAGGATGGAATGCCACACAGTTGATGGGGCCGAAGTGACCTTTGACCCGGCCAAACTCCTCTTCATAGGCAGCATGGAAGAACCTGTGGGTGAAGAAGAAAAGCAGGTTAGTTGCTGCACTGTCCTTGGCATAGTGGAAATGGCTTCTACCATCAGGTTGAACTTAATCTAGGGAGGGGGTTGTTTCCCGATCTCTGTAGTGACTCTCTGGCCCACTTTATCTCACCTGGCCTCAAACTTGCCGATCCTGGTGGAGGTAGTGGTGACCTCCATGGCTTCCTGTCCTCCTCCCATCACCACCTGAATCCAGAAAACAGTTAACGATGAGATACAGTGGGCAACACTACTGCGTTTTTGTAAAAAAAAAAAAATCTATCTTTCTCTACTCGTATCCACACTCCCGCGACGTGTCCGAGCCCCTTGAACGGAGACACCTGGAAACACTGCTGACCCAATTTGAGTTTGTAAACTTTCTAAAATTTGGTTCAGTTTTGTTTCACACATGAAAATCCTAGCATACCAAAACGCGTCACTGCAAAACATGCAAGGGCGTTCACGCCGCTTTACTAGTCCGGTGTGCCCGAGCCGCTCCAGAGTTAGATTGTTTGGTGCTGTATTCATACCTGCCCAAACAAGCCGCACCATGGGGGAAATTAATCCTTTGGGGGTTCAAAGCAAATGCGCCAGGTGTGAAAGCGCCCTTAAACCACAAAGCAACATCAGCTTGTGTGGACAGAGAAGGTTTTTGTTTCAAAACGCCATTAAAATATAATGAAACCCGAGTAGTGTGGATGTCGCCTAGGGAGCAAACAACACGGACAAGGTCACAGGATACACAGCCTTTACTGGTTTTAACTGCGCGAGTCTCGTCTTACATGATCCATAATGGGGGAGATGGCCGCAGAGTTGACAGGTCTCTCTGTCTTGAAAGTCTTGATGTGATCCATAGTGGCGCAGTCAAACAGCTGAGAGGAATCGCAGGAGACAACCAACAACCAATAAAGTATCAGTCAGCAGGCAAATGGAGATTAAAGTCGGACTAGAAAATGCATGAATATCAATCGTTTATACATTAAATAATTATTGGTGTTTTATGAAAACAAAATAAGCAAAATCTTCACAAGCTTCCTGGTCCTGGCTGTGTTAAAGAGCCAGGAGAGCAGGGGGGGGGGGCTTACCTTGGCGGTGTTGTCCTTGGAGGCACTGATGAACATTGTGAGATCCACTGATGTCTGGATGTCATTGATCTGCTTGGTGTGCTCCTTGGCCTTCTTCAGGATCTCTCCAGACTGCCCACAGACAACACAGGCACAACATTCACTTAAAAGAGTCAGAATGAGAAATTAAAATAAAAACATGTTGTCTGAAATCTGAGTTTTAATCGCTGCCAGTGTTTCCTCAATGTGGATTTTGTAGTGGCGGCTCGCCACGGTATCAGAAATATGGCAGACGCACCAAAAACGTCACCCGAGGGTCCGTTCTGATTGGACAGTGTTTGTCCTGATATCAAACATATGGGAACATTAAACGGTAAGTGAGTCAGTGTAAAATAATCTACACTGGAAATAGTCGATGGATGTAGTCATTTGGGTTTTGGTTTCCCAATGAAGACTTTCTTGTAAAGTTCATGTTGTAGACGGTCAGTGTCCTTTAGATAAAATACAGTTCAGACACAACTGAAAATATGCCTCATTGTGTGTGTGAGAAAACGTGAATAAATATATTTAGCAGTGAAGTGGCAGTTCCTTTTCACATAGGGGGATGAGGTTGTTGGACAGACCTACACCCAATAAAAAATAAAAAATAATAATAATTTTGACACATTTGTTGGCAAACTAAGCAGGTATTTTTCATTCTTGTTTATTTTTTGGGCTCCTTTACCAAAATCAGCTTTGTGTTCTAGCACTAAACCGTGCAGCCAGTGCAACGTGAACACAGTTTATTACATTCCCATATGTTCCCAGACAGAGAGTGTGTGTGTGTGTGTGTGTGTGTGTGTGTGTGTGTGTGTGTGTGTGTGTGTGTGTGTGTGTGTGTGTGACCTACCTTGGCGCTGAACTGGTTGAACTCTCCGTTCTCATGGCCAGCAATGACAAATTCTCCCAGGGGCCCCCACACAGCACTGGTAATCTTGTGGTCACCGCAAGGTACCGACAGGTAGGGCTGGTTGTCCTCTGCAGAGACAGAGGGGAGAGAGACACTCGTTAGACCCCCGAGAGGAGCCATATTCCTGCTGGGCTACCTTAGCAACACCAGCCTGCCGCCTTAACCACACCAGGTGCCAAAAAAATTAAAAATTAAATATTTATTTATTATGACCGATATCTGTTGTGTTACTTGGTCCGGTTTTCCCCTCATAGGGCTGGGCACTTAACGTCAATACTTGATGAGTATCAAAATTGATGTATCTTTCGGTGCGAGTCTGAGCGAGTAAGCGTCAAGGTTATAAATAGTTAACAAAAAAAATGAAAACTAGGTGGGAAACAACATTGTCGTTAACTGAAATAAAAACAAGGCATTAGAAAAAAAAACGACAACTAAACTAAAATGTCATGTCTGTTTTCAAAACTAAAATTGAGAAAATGTCCTTAGTTTTCATCTTTATCAGTGTCTTTCATAGAGCAAATATCGTCATATCTTCCCGACCGTGATATTTCTGGGATGTCTTCACAACTGTGGGAGTAGAGTGACTTCAAAAAGTTCACAACTTTACTGGAACCAAAGATGTCTGTCTTCTTTAGACTGTCTGTCGTCTGTTGATGTCTGTCTTCTTTAGTCTGTTGGTGTCTGTCTGTCTTTAGTCTGTTGGTGTCTGTCTGTCTTTAGTCTGCTGGTGTCTGTCTTCTTTAGTCTGCTGATGTCTGTCTGTCTTCTTTAGTCTGCTGATGTCTGTCTTCCTTAGTCTGTCTTCTTTAGTCTGTTGGTGTCTGTCTGTCTTTAGTCCGTTGGTGTCTGTCTTCTTTAGTCTGTTGGTGTCTGTCTTCTTTAGTTTGCTAATGTCTGTCTGTCTTTAGTCCGTTGGTGTCTGTCTTCTTTAGTCTGCTGATGTCTGTCTGTCTTTAGTCTGCTGATGTCTGTCTGTCTTTAGTCTGCTGATGTCTGTCTGTCTTTAGTCAGTTGATGTCTTTAGTCTGTTGGTTGAGGGTTTTTTCCTGAAAACGTCAAACACATCCTGCACTCACTGCTGCGTCCTGTGTTGACTGTTTACATATCTAATATATCATATGACATATCTTTGCTCATCATCATATGTACATTGTTTGTATTGGTGTTATTGTTCAATACATATTTCTGAAATTCTGTGATGTTTTTGTTGAGTTATTATAACACAGTACTTTTTCTGACCTTTATGAGTCCCGCGAACAATTGCCCATTTTACAAAAAACTAATTCAAACTAAACTGAATTTGAAGAAAAAAAAAAGTTTAAAAAAAATGAACAATGCTAAACTAGAATAACCTTGGTAAAGGCAAGCTTATCCGTCCTCTCGGCATACTGACGGAGAGCGGAGCTCTGAGACGGAGCGCTGTACGTACTGAACCGTAACATTTGTGTACCGGTACCTGGCTATCTCCACAGTGCGGTGTCAGTGCTGGAGTATCTGGCTACACCTTCTACCTATTTACCTAAGGCCCGATAGGGAGAGGGGAGGGACAACATGCAATCAGCCTTGATCCCAGCAATGTGCATCCGTTGAGCCAGACTAGTGCACCGTTACAACCCTAGTGTGCATTACATGGCGCGTACCGATCTGCTGTGGATCCCTCAGGTCAAAGTAGTTCAGGAAGCACTGGTAACCCATCTGCTTGTCTGTGGAGAACATGATGATGTTGCCGCTGAAGTCAAAGCCGCACGTTCTCACGGCAGAGTTGGTGTTGAGCAGGGCCAGCTGTTTACCTGCGTGGCAGAGACACAGTGCTTAGTGGACGTAGGAGCCCCATTCCCAAACTTCTGCTTTTACTGGAAAATGTACACAGAAGTTGCATAAAATCATCCAAAAACTAACTACCAGGGGAAATGGGGGAAACTAGTTTGGTTTTACATACCGGTCTCACAGTCCCACAGCCGACAGCTGTTGTCTGCTGATCCCGTCAATACGTTTTTAGTGTCCCCTGAGAGAGAACATGTTAAGGAGCCCCCACATGTATAACAGCTAGCACAGCTACAGACAGTGGCTCACATGAATACAACAACATAATGTATACTACATTTAACCCACAAGGGGGAATTACAATTTACAATCTCTTTAGTTTTGCTCTGAAACTTAAAGGGTAGGATTAATTAATGATGTTGGAAACAACATAACAAAAAAGTTACACATGTATACTAACACAAACATTTACAAACAATGTTTAAATTATGGGCCATATGTATTTTCTAACCAAGAACACACAGGCCTGAATTACACACACATGCACAGTACTTATGCACTAAATAGAAAAGCACCCCCTTCAGTTCCCAAGCCAACTCCCTATGGACTGACCTACTGCCGCCCCCCTTTCTCTTGAGATACAACATAACTAAATAAGTGTATTTCTTGAACAAGGATACAATCACAGTCGACACACCACACCGCTCCTGTGTGTCCATTGTAGGTGCCGAGCCTCTCGCCATTGACAGAGTACCAAACGTTGGCTACCTACAGTGGGAGACATTACAATGGATACACAATAAATATAACATAACAATATAATACGATTACGGCAGAGTGTATATGCATTGCTATCATCTTGTTTTACTGCATACAATGACCATAAAGACCTATCTAGCTTACCGTGTCTTTAGCCACAGAGAAGAGCAGGTCCCCTTCTCTGTTGTACTTGATTTGAGTGATGGACCTCTCATGTCCCTGGAGCAGGATGGGTTTCTGTGGAGAGGAGAAGGGCTAGTCAGCATGGAGGCGGTGTTTCCAATTTAGGAAAGCCCAAAAGATGTAAACTTGAGATAACTAGCGTTATTGTAACTGAGCCATATAGTGTTCTGGCGTTGTTTAATAGGGAAACATATTGGGAACTGTGGTCTTTGAACTTGCTGTACATGTTAGGTTCTCGTATTTATCTTCACATTATGTACGCTAGTGCAGTTCAACCAGCTGCCGGGGGCCGGTGAATCATCTTGCATCACACACAGCACGCAGCTAACAGTACCATTAGCTAGCTTGAAAGCTAACGTTAGCCACATAGCTACGCTAGCTTAACCGGCGCTTACAGTCTCAGCGAGAGAATGTGTATTACTCTTCGCAATTTATAAGTCATAGTAAACGGTGACTACGCAATATACTAACCATTTTTGTCAGCTAAGTGTTGCCAACCGGTCCAGAATGTTCAATGCGTCTCCCGTAAGGAGAGAAAAGATGAACACTCGTGTTTCAGGCGCCGGAGCCGCGGCGGAAGAGGAAGGTGACGTGTTTCCTGTGTAAAACGGCAAGATGGCGTTAGAGCGCCCTCTAACCATCACAGACAGTATCTTACCCTTTTCAGTTTTCCTCTGGGATTTAAATTTTTAAGTATACATTATATTGGAAAGATATAGAAAAAACTAACATGTATACTGACACGAATATCCACAAATTAATGATTCAATTGTGCCATGAAAACAATGTGTTTGTTTTTTTGGTATAATGTGCAGAAATGTGAGAATCTCTGACTATAGACTACAAATCAAAGTAAAATCAATGGTATCTTGCTCAGATTGAAACATGCTCTTGCACCTTTAGTCCTTTCTAAATGAGTCAACCGACCAACAACTCAAAATTTACACTGTTACATCTTTATTTAACAAGAAACAAATGATACAAGGCCCAAAAAAAAAGTACTGCAAAAGACAAAAAGTAAACATCTTTGGTTCCTTATTATGGTTAATGAACCTTCACATCCACCACATGACCAGAGGTACAAGGAATATGTCCTGTGGGACAATGGAAGAAATTAGGTCTGCCATTTCTATTCAAGTTGAAAATGATTCGGATTCTATGTGTTGACACCTTGTGAGCAATGCTACATATCAAGTAGTACATACAAATATTTGAAGAGAAATGGATATGTTTGAGAGTCAAAGTACAACTCAGAAGTCCAATAACATGTCTCATTATTCCCCCTTGTTATAGTCAATGCATCTTGTAAAAGCATCAGTGAGATGCACATTATTGAGTTCACTGTCAAACAACATTTGAAAGACAATTA
Organism: Etheostoma cragini; assembly: GCF_013103735.1. Lineage (NCBI taxonomy): Eukaryota > Metazoa > Chordata > Actinopteri > Perciformes > Percidae > Etheostoma > Etheostoma cragini. The sequence continues at coordinate 2,174,949 of NC_048420.1, read as the reverse complement.
ACAAGGTTCAAACCTATGCAAAATAAAGTCCTGCTGTGAGATATGTTGTCTGGTTTTTAGAATCCATCCATGCAGGGCAGTGGAGATAATGCTATACATTCTCAGCTAAGTGCTTGTCAGTTGAGACTCCCACAGAATAAAACCAAGAGGCGAGCGTTGCATAGAGGTCCTTGAACATTCTCTTGTTAAAACCTGATTACAAGCTACGGCTAATACCAGGGCTGAAAGGAGACAATCATAGCCGTGTGTACCCCCCCCCCCCCCCCCCCCCCCCCCCCCCCCCCCCCCCCCCCACACACACACACTCACAGTTATAGTCTGTTATTGTGAACACCTTTTTTGCCCATTTCCCTCCTTTCGATTTCAAGCTCTGTTAATGGCTTCGTTGTCCGTTTGAACACGGCTTGCTTCGACACTTCAGGGTCGCCCTCCACATCCAACGCTTTCTGTCCTTCTTCAACCGTTTTTCTTTTTCTCCTTTCCGGTGTGCTGCACATATTCTAGTCCTGCTAGTCCTGGATCACATCTAAGGCTCTCTTCCTCCGCTCTGGTTCCAGGAGGAGTTTGTTTGGCTTATGCTCCGTCTGAATCACCCTGATTTTTGGATGAATCTGGATGGAACAAAATGGAGGTCTGAGCATGCTCTCGAGGCAGACTCTGCCCAGACATCGAACAGTATGGAATCATATTTTGAAGAAAGATTTAAAAAAGGTGTTCACCAAAAACTATACCTGTCTCCTTCGCATACCAATGTCCCAAAAAGTTTCAAGTGGTCATCGTTACAAGGTTTTATCGACTGAACTCAGAAAGGTTAGGAATGAAAAGTTGATACAAGTCATACAAGTAAAACTGTTACACATGTTCTAAATTAGTAAAAAATAAACAGATTTATTTTATAGTGGTGTTCCGTAAGATACATATTTCAATAGAGAATATGCTTTAAACAATAAACACAAGAATGAAGAAATCAAACGCTATGCAAATGAAGCGGGGTGATGCAAACAAGAAAACTAAGAAACATTTCCTTAAAATGGTCCTTAAATAACGATGTAGAATTCGATCTTATTTTTAGGTGAATAATAATTGGATTTGCTAAAGAATAAACTTGCTATACACAACCCTGTTAAGACTTCATTTGAAAGAAAAACATTAAATTACTGTAAGTGGCCTTTAGAATGCACGCACACACAGCTTGTGTCATCCCACGCAGCATAGTTACTTATCTGGCCAAGCAGTTCTGTGTTTTTGATGCAATTCAAAAAGGGAATGTGTAGTAAAGGAGCACGACACAGAGGAAGTCTGTGCATTTACACGCACACTAATAATTACATTAGTACAGACAGTTGCCGCCGTGGTACGAACAGGGTGGTCTTAGTCAAGTTAGGGTTTAAGTTGAATTATTCTGACATGTATATCACTCATGTCTGATTTCTTCCAATGTTTGGATTCAGGGCCAGTTTTAGACTGGATGCCACGTTCCTATATAAATATCACGTGCAACACGTTTTTGTAGCGTCACCAGAAACGGGGACATTTCACACTAATAAATGAAATTTTTAATCAACTTGAAACTCTGTGTTGCTAATGACATGTTTCCTGTAGCCTGGTTGTGGTAATTAACCAATAAAGGAATCCGAATTATCAGATTACTGAGGGAAATGAGGTTATTGTAAACCATGTAAATGCTTCAATCAAACTATTACCTTAATGGAGTTATTAACTGTAACTGTGTTATGGTGTGCAGGTAAATGGGCCAACAGATGAGGCACAGTCTTCGCTCTACCTTTATAAAGCCTGCAGAGCATGCTGGGAGGACACAAGTTGACCGTGCTATCTAAACAGCTTCATCCAGCAGAGGAGTAGTGGCTTGTCGGTAGGCTTTACGCTGGAGGGGAAGAGGAGACAGGGAGCCGCGTCGCTTCATTCCTGTGCAGCGACGGGCAGAGCCTTTGCCTCTTCTAGTAGGGTGTCTGTGTCCAGTTCTGGGTCACAGTGGCAGGACTGGGAGCAGGGGGTGGTGTCCGGGTCCAGGTGGCTGCTGGGCTCCAGTAAAGAGTCTGTAGGCGGAGGAGAGGGGGAGTCGGTCACTGGTTCGGAGGCGGAGGCCTCTGCCGTGACACTGTCCCGACCGTTGAGGTTCTGAACCTTCTTGTTGAGCTCGTTGCGTTCCACTTTCAGCGCCCGCCGCAGCTTGTCGAGCCGCTGGACTTTACCCTGAAGGGCCTCAAACTCGCGGTCCCGCGTAGACTTCTGCAAACACATGCAAACACACAAAATGTACAGCTGTCAGCTTATTTTATTTTTTCAATTATCTGCACTGGCAATTTGATATCAACTGACTATAAACATGTTAAAACTTTTTAAATTACCTTTTTAATAGGCCAATGACATATCATTTGCTATTTCACTTTGTTACACAGCACATGAATCCATAGTGTAAATAATAATTTTGAGCATAGTATAAATGCAGTTCTATCAAAATCACCACCTAATTGTTTTCAAGTGAAGTGCTTACCGACTGTCAATGTTACTTTATTTGTCTTAAAATATGAAATGTACACAAACATCTGACTGGAGATTTGCATGATCCTTTTTTCCTTTAAAAAGAGGCTACGTATAGCGCTCATCAACTCACATATCCTGGTTAAATGAGGCCTTTCACTTCTTATAGTTGCAGCCAAGTTAAGGCTAAAGGAGTATTTACACAACAGTTTCTGAAGCTAGAAGATATAGAAGCACTGCAGGCTTAATTCAATGTTAACCAGGACAGTCCATGACATTCCTAATGCTGGTAGACCAGAATCAAAGTGCCCCAAACTGGCCAGGTTTATTCAGGGTAAAGAATTTTTGGTCGTATGACAACAGTTAAACAAAACGCTGCTTTACCTCTTCTGCCATCTCCAAAAGAGCCTTGTTGCTGCTCTCCCACCTGGACCGATACATGGCCGTCTCCTTCTCCAGCTTCTTGATCTTTTTAGTCATCTGTAACCCAAAGGAAACGAGACAACGGGTAAATACAAGTCCTCGTTCTCTCTATCTTACACCCATACAGTAGGACAGGCACCACACCTTCTCCATCTCCTGTTTGAATGTGGTGAAGACCTCATTGCTCTTGGACAAAGTGGTCTGAAACTCTTCAAACTTCTCCGTGTACAGTGACAGCTGAAAAACAACAACAACAGGGTTGATCATATTAGGACGCAAAAACGTTGAAGGAAAGGTCAATCCCAGTCAAGTAGAGTAGAGAGTAAGAGTAAGGACTGATGGGGAACCTGCTGTTTGAGGTGAACTTCCTGCTGCTTCATCAGCTCACACATCCTTTGAGACTCCACTGCTTCTTTCAGCAGCTGAGGGGGTGAGGGAAAAGGACATTAATTCAGAAAAACTGGACAAAACACAATGCTTGTGTTTGTGCTTTCTTGTATTTTGTACATGAGGGCTTGTAAGGTGGATACTTACAAAGTGTTTCTCTCGGTCGTGGCGTTCCTCCGACTCCTTCAGCAGCTCCTGAGCCTGTTGCAGCTTGGCGTCCACCAGCTGTTGCTGCAGGTCTTTGTGCTTCACCACTTTGTCTATGTGCTGGTGTCAGAGAAAATGTGGGAAATTGACATGACTGGGAGTACCTTCCACTAGCAGTTTGAAATTTAAGAGAGCTTGCATGCATGGAAATGATGCAGTTGCTGGGGGAAAAAAAGTGCGTGCACACCTCTTCTCGTAGTTTGTACTGTTCATAGAGTTTCTTCAGTTTCTCAGCCAATTCAGTGTTTTCTTGTCGGAGACTTGCATTCCTCTCGTTGTGCTGCTCCATCTGAGCCTGGATGTCGTTCAGGGTCACCTGGAAATGGGAGGTCACTTCCTTCCTTTTGTCTTCTTCCAGACGTGTTCTTTGGATCCCCTCCTCCTGCAGATGGACAGGGAGGTGGAAGATGTATATTGTGAAAAGAGGATTGTTCATGTTGTGTTCAAATCCAGCCAATATTTCACAGCACGTAAGGAACCTCCACAAACTACAGTTTGGCAAACATCAGTCCAAAACCAACTTATTTTAAAAACATGGAGCAAATACCTCTCAATAAGGAGGCTAATCTGAGGAAATGTATAAATACAGAGAAGCTGGACCTTACAGAGGCTATAGTTGCAAGAAGTCTTTTATCGATTAAACGCAGCAGTTAGGAGTCCATGTTCATGATATTGGTGCCGTTTTTGTACCTTGAGTGTGCGGTTGTGTCTCTGTAGCTCCCTGCAGAGACTCTCCAGCTTGCTGCGAGCCAGGATGGCCTTGCTGTGTTCGTTCCTGAGGTTGTCTTTCTCCTGGACCACCTGGTTCTGCTTCTTCTGCAGCACTCGCATCTGCTTCTGGGTGTTACGGTGCTCTTCCAGCTGTCACAAACACACAAAGATCCACTGTCAAACAAGAGAGGACTTATTTTGGCCTTGGTTTCAAAACAAAACTTTGTATGCCGTTCAAAGTTCAGGCGTTTTCCCACATGAAGTTGCTCTTTCACACATGCAGCACACAACTGGAGATTGTCCGTGTTAGGAGCATGATCACCTAGAATGTGCAGGAGGCAGGACATGATGCGGAATACACTGCATTAGCCGGTTCATAATTTGGTCACAAACAACTTTTTTTCCCTTCATTTCGGCAGCGTCTCTCACTGACCAAAGTTCCAAAATCTCTTTACAATCTCTCGCCGTCTTTGTGTTTCTTCTTCACCCTTGGGATGTGCGCTTTCTTTCGGTTTAAGTTGACCCACATGAAATGCCATCAACACGCCCTCTTGCTTGCTGTGTATTTTCACACTTTAGGTTCAATTGGCTGGGTAAAGACAGTTTGATGTCCAATTCATGTGAACATTTATCACTGGCCACAATTAATGTAAAACTTCACTCAAATGTGGCACAGTAGCTTAGTGGTTAGGACTGCTGCCTCACAGCAAGAAGCACTGCAGAGTTCAATCCACGTTCTGGGAGAGTGTTCCCCCCCGTGTTTGCGTGGGCTCTCTTTTGGGTGCTCTGGTTTCCTCCCACCATAACAGACTAGGTAACTAGGACTACAGCTGGACAACACTGGCACATTCACAGAACTGTTACCTAATGTGCATTAATCTAATGAATAAATACCGGCATATTCTCAGTAGGAAAACATTGATTGCACTCATGTCAGCAACGCTGCCTGAAAGCTGTTGGGAGAAAGACTCGCCTTTTTTCTGTTTTTGTTTCGTTCCATTACGTGACATTCGGGTTATGCCATTGTAATTAAATGTTTGTTTCCACAGACATACCCGACTTCAGCTGAACAAGGTTGGCGTAGAGTTTTAAACTAATTATTGTCCATTGAGCTTGTCTAAACATGGCTAGCTGGGCTAAGTTGACTAGCATGCTACAGCTGATAGACAACAACTATTGCGATGCTAAAACTTTCTGGGTAAAACGCTCTATTTTACGTGATCCAATTCTCGGTAGTGCCGACGTGATTTGGTCGGTACCGGTAAAGTTACAGGGTTTGGTACCCAACCCTAACCCTTTCAGCCCTAGTAGTAAACTGCTTTGTTTTTTTAATATGCTCTTTGTAATGTGACATATTAACAGAATTGCCCTAAATTGCATCCTTTGTAATCACTACAGCACACGCATATATGAGGCTGAAACATATCAGTCCGGCATTTGACTGATATGTTGAATGACATTTGTGGCTTTTCTTCTACCTTCAGCCAACAACACTGAAGACCAAGCACCATCTATCTGCTCTCTGACATAACAACAAATCCCACACATCGGCTTACTCAAGTTCACACACATTCCAAAAATGCACAAATACAATACATGTAAACATACATGCAAAAACATAAGCAGTCAATACAAAAACGTACTGCAGCATACACAGCCCCAGTAGATCATTTGAGGTCATCATCAGTGCTGCAAAATGATACACACTACCCTCGCATGGATTGAGGTCATAAGACAAAGCTCTGCATTGCACCACTGTCTGTCTGTCTCAAACTGCTGCATCACCTTGTTTGCATTAAAATGCCCACACAGAGTAGGCCTACTCCCTGTCCTAACTGAGAACTCAGGTGACTTTTTTTTTTTACTTGTGGACTACTGATAAAATAGACAAATAGACTACCATGCTGGCTGAATAAAATAAGAAAACCCCAGGGATGTGGCTGGGTTAGCTCAGTTGGTAGAGCAGGCGCACATGTATAGAGGTTTACTCCTTGAACGCAGCGGCCGCAGGTTCAGCGGCCCTTTGCTGCATGACATTCCCCCTCTCTCCCCCCCCTTTCATGTCTTCATCTGTTCTATGGAAATAAAGACGGAAAATGCCCGAAAAAAAATAAAAATAAAGAAAACCACAGGGATGCAAGTAGGCAATACAAAAACCGATTTGTGGGGGCTGGATTACAATTTTACACACTGATGAAAAAGACATTGCATTCTAGAGCAAATTACTTATAATTTATATCCACACTAGAACGGTTATAACGCCCATTTAGAAAAGTGTTTTGCTAAAGGCTAGACTTTAGAGTAAAAAGGAATGCCATTTGTGGTAAACACTTACCAGTTCAGCATACTTCCTACAGAGGCCTGTTAGCTTTTCCTCTGGGGTGCTCAGTGTGTTCAGAGTCTGCATAAGAAGAGTGATCTCTTTCCCTGCATAAACCAGAAAAACAGAGACAGGGCATAATCAGACCGCCTGTTAGAAAACAGAATGCAACTATTCATTAGTCTTTTTAGCAAACAAGTCTGTAAACTTAACTGTTCAAAAGTGGCTTTTCTATTTTGTTTTTGTATCTGTATTATCCATCATCTACTACACAGAGTATGTTTCTCCTTACCCAGACCCTTCAGTTTCTTCTTATCCTGAGTTTTCTTCTGATCTTTCTCCAATCCGTTGCCAGCTCCGTTGACTTTGCCCTCTGGCTTGCCGTCCTCCCCCTCATTGGTCAGGCCATTGAGCTCCGGGCTATGCGATTGGCCATTGGGAACGGTGCTGGCTTTGTCTGAAATGGCTTCCCGACAGTAGGTGCTGAGGATGTCCTCCAGCTGCCGGCTCAGCTCCTCAGCCATGTCACGAGAAAGTGCTGCCTCTGCAACTAGACACAGCAAATGGGGGGGGGGGGGGGGGGGGGGGGGGGGGGGGTATTTTTTATGACTTCTTTCACTCAGACGTTTGTAGACTTTTTTGTGATGTAATGTAAGAAATCACTAACTACATTTTTAGATGTAGTGGATGTCTGTTTTCTTGTCACAATTATTATACCATGTGCTGTTACTATAAGTTGTACTTAAAAGTAGTAAAACCATTCCAAAATAACAAGTGGCTACACAATGTGATATTAACAAATTTAAAAACTTAACTTAATATATATATTTTTTTTAAAGCTGTAGTACAAACATAATTTACCGATGTCTTTGCTCAGCTATACGCATCCCTAGCGAGAAATAGTAGCCAATTATTAAGGATTTAATGTTAGAAAAAGCATGACCTGCTTTCAGTATATGCAGTCTTTGTTGCTAGCTTCCATTTTTGGTGTTAGCCATGCTGCTGTAAAGACATGCTGTTGAGATAATAAGCGGTTAATAGTGCGTCGTAGTCCAGGTTATCATTGTTATATCCAGTAACAACAGTGAATCACACTAAAATAAAGTTTTCAAGTAGGATTTGGTTTACAGTTTTTGATATGCAATTGTGCAAGATCCTTTAGGCTCTGATATTGTTATTAAATGCTGATCTATTTTGTCTATTGTTACAAAATATTCGTTATAGAATTACAGTGGGTACGGAAAGTATTCAGACCCCTTTAAATTTTTCACTCTTTGTTTCATTGCAGCCATTTTCCAAA
>NC_048420.1:2137936-2166999 GCF_013103735.1 Etheostoma cragini | reverse complement strand
GAGTGAAAAATTTAAAGGGGTCTGAATACTTTCCGTACCCACTGTATATGTACCCTTGTGACAGGCAGGCAACAGAACCTCCTCCCTACTGACCATGTTCTAAATGGTTCACATGCAACAGAGGCAGAGTCCTGTCAACAACATACAATTTACCTTGTAAATAATCCAACCTTTACCTTCACTACCCGCCTCCTCGCCTAGTGGAGATGTGTCTGTCTGTGGCGGGGTGTCTGTCTGGGGCGGGGTGTCTGTCTGTGGTTCAGACTCCTTGGGGCTGTTGCTGTCTAAGCTGTCTTTTGCAGCTGCAGGTGACTCCATCCCTCCTGCTCTAACATTAGATGGAGCATCTTCACCGCCCTGGGGGGCTGCCTCGTCAGTGTCTTGTTTTTTCATCTCTGGTATCTGTTACAAGAATAAAAACATGTGATACTTGTCTCACTGGCAATGTCACCAAGATCCACTTTACACTCAAGCTATTTCCATATTTTCTATGCCCAATGCTGGCTCAGCTGTAAGAAAACACGTAGAACAACAACTGAATCACCAAACTGCGGGGAGGAACGTATTATATTATATATATTAGATTTTGACATCCTAAAATGTACTAATAAGCTAAAGATAAACACTGCTTTATTGGACAAAGCAGGACTGACGCCTCGAAGTACATATCTTGATTCTGGTCATAACTATGTGTAGCATATCATTTGTGTAGAAACCCTTAACCGCCAGGCATTCTGCAACACCTTTCAGCAATGTTAGCTACTCAGCTAGTTAGTTACTTAGCTAGCCAGTTAACGTTTTCGTTACAAAAGTGTACACCAAGCTTAACGTTACACACGTCGACAGTATTAGTTATATCTTGGCATGTGTACTTACAAATATCTTGGCAAATTTTAGCTAAATTCCCTATCAAGTGTGCCCTGTCCTAGCTTTCGCCTTACCACTTGCTAGCGACCTTTTACATTGCGTTAGTTAGCATCGGCTAACGCTCGCTAGCCACCAAATGCGGCTATATTAGCTTTTACGACTACCAGTTAGCCAACGTTGGCTCATGTAGCTATACAGGACCCAAACCTTTAGAACATAGGGGCACTACCGTGTACTTCTTTCTTTAATATTAGGAAATTCTTTACCTCAAGGAGGAAATAGTAAATGCGTCTGTGAACTGCTGGTTTCCTCAACAGCATGAGCAGAAATAGGAGACTTCCGGTCATAACTTTGGCTTCTTCTTCTTCCTTGTAGTTTTTAACGGCGCTGACATCGCCATCTACAGAACATCGTTGAAAATCCAAACCTGGGCGGCTCCCGTAGTATATATTTTAACGGTCTATGGTGGCTCATGGATACATCTATGGGCGCGGGTCAATAACACGAATGACAATGCACGTTTTAATGTCAGCATTAACATGTCAACATGTCGACCAACATTTTGTTTTTCTGGGTCACTTTTCCAAAAGTTCTTTGTCGATATTTTTGTTGTTGTTTTGACCAAGTTTTTAAAGCTTGCTCCGACATTTCACTTTTTAAAGTTTCTATCTTTTCCCGATGTTCTTTTTCACTTTTTCTTATGTCTTCGTCGATTTTTCCTACATTTGTTACTTTTTTTCAGTGTTCTTAAATTGTTTTCCTCTTAAAATGCTATAAAATTAAATAAAACACCCTCATTCAATGAAAATAGTGAACTATCATTCAACTAGTCATTTAACTTCTGAGGAGTGTTATATGGAACCATCCACGTTATTTATTTTACAATTTGGTTGAAGGAAACCCAAATTTGTGATATGAAAACTATTTGAGAATGGGTCAAATTTGACCCTCAGGACAACTGGAGGGTTAAACTATTTCATACATATTGTAAATTGACAGCTACGCTTGCTTGAGTCACATTTTAACCATAATAAGTTATATTCACACTTACACTTCTCCCATGAAATTAGAGGAAGATTGAATAATACAGGCTACTGTCGGTCTAACTTCACTTTCTGGCGTGTTGCTATTTAAGCTTTAAATTAGGAAGTGTCCTTTAAAATTCATTGATATGGGAAAAATAGTTTTATATTAAGTCACATATTACAGACAGTGGACAAGTTTGCCTGTTTTGTATTTACAGAAACCTTCCCTTCCTCCGAGGAGGTCCCCCCTTGATAAAAGACATGAATATGCTAGTCAGTCCGATGCTGTATTTCTAACGTTTTATTGTAATTCATAACATTCCTTCACATTGCATGCCAGTAACGGAAGAATGAAAATCTGCATTAAAGGGTTGCAACATAACTTTATTTGTTTTTGTACAGTATTTCCACTGAAAATTTTAAATTCAATATATTTTCCTTTACATTTTTTTTTTTATATTGTTGCTGTATGCATTTTTTTTTTCCATGTTCATGTTTGTGTTTCATGTTCAGTTGAAGTGTGTAAGTTTCTCGTCACTCATTCATACCGTCGGTAAAGTCAAGTCAAGTCACAGTTAAAGACGGGTCATTTTGAGCAAAGGAAAAATCATAGAGAAAATAAATACATGTTAAAGAAATGAGAGGACCAGAGCAGAGAATACATCAGGACTGGTCAGTGATGGCGTATGAAAAGTACTTTACAAACATGTAGCATTGTAAACATTTGCAGCATTGACAACATAACTTGACCAAGCCAAGCATGGCTTTAGATTTTGATATAGACATGAACAGCTTCTAGGACGGAAGACAAGTCAGATTTGAGATATTTAGTGATGTCTGTTCACTCCCCTATAGATAACAGGGTTCCTGATCATGCAGCCTGACTAGGAAAAACTTTTACTCTACACACATTTATCCAAAAATATAGCCCAGAGTATCCTGATCAGGAAAAAAGATCAAGAAAAGCAGAAAAGGCTTGTATCTCCACCTCCTATTGTATTTTTTTTTTTTCTGTGACATGTTCTAATGAGGCCTTTTCTCCACTTCTCAGAAGTGATTAGAATTGCATCTGAATCCCTGTCAATGTATCAGAACATACATAGTTTAACTTATAATACTTTTTAATGTAAATCACTGCACAATTTCTGAATCACAGATTTTATCTTAGAAAAAAAATGTCAAGTAGTTGCCTCGTGTTAGCTCCCCCCATTGGAAGGAGCGTCACCTTTGAGAGCACTTTGTAGGTGGATCGTTGCCTCAGGGGTGCCTGATTTTGGACAATATTTATTGCAGTCTTCAGAAGATTTTTTTTTTAACTCCCTAAACAGGACTTAAACTTGAATTAAAAGAAGCAAAAATTAAACTTCTAATGAAAAGAAGCAAGGTTTAAATAGCCTGATGCAATCTGCCAGTCATACCGACTGGGTCAACAAAAGCCAATTACATAAATTGAATATTGAAAACACAGACATCAAGTAAATCATTTCAACCAGCCTTCAGGATGACACAACTTTGGTAAACTATGACAACAGGGTTAGGACCTGCAATTGTCTGCTATGATAGTCGCTTAAGTTTCCACAATTTGAATCATGTGCCACATAAAAGTACTACTATATTTCTATCTGCGCAGATCCTTTTCGCCATAAAGGGGCTGGCTACAGGCCGTGACTTCAAGAAAGTAGTATACTCTACTGTTTGCACTGCATGAAATCAATTCTTTGATTCCAAAACATCTGCAGCTTACCTATGCACAGTGACAATCATTAAAATACTAATAGTGGGGTAGCTGGAAAGGCCAGTTTTATGTAATTAATTATAATTCCCCCAGACAATTTCACTGCCTTAATTAAATTTCCCATTTAGGTGCCCACAGTAAAGCATGCCACTTTTCCAAAGAAACAATGGCAAATAATGTAACTTTAAAGAGAAGGAAAATAGAGCAGCAATGTTCTGCACAAAATGTGTGCACATTCAAGTAAATAAAAGATATAAAGAAAATCTAGAAGTCAAAGACAGATACACATAAACTCCAGTCTTTGTTGGTCGGATTGGCACTTTTGTGAATAGGAGTGCATTTTCATTTTTCAGAAATATAAATATTTTTTCCTTGTTGATGCACAGATTTTTTTTTCTCTCTTTTTTTTTTTTTTAACCACTGCCATTCTGGCATCATTTATAGGCCAAGCAGAGTTGAAATCAAAGACTTAAGTTATAAATGCTGCTCTACACATCGGTCATGTAAAGGCAAGTTCCGGATACTCAGTTAGTCATGATTTAAACTCTAATGGTCAAAATACATGGGGCACGAGTGTCGGAGCGGGGGTTTTTCCTCCTGCTACACAGACTCCTGCATTTTGCCAAGTTAGTTGGGTTTGAAAGAGTGAGCTATGTTAACTAATAATGAATTAGTTAATTGGATCGTTTTAACTACAGGATATTGGACACACACTGATCTGATTGGATTTATTTAAATGTGAAATGTAATAACACCCACAAGGTTGCTCTGCTGCGTTACATTGCCTCTGGTACAATAAGTTATTTAAGTTCAAGATCAAGATCAAGATTAAGTTGATTATAATGGATGCCCTCTGCTGGTGGCCGCGCCACCTTTTGCCCAGGCCCCATGTAGCACCCGGGTCCCATGTAGCACCCAGGCCCCATGTATTTCAGCCATTATGTCTACAGAGAGCACCTGGTTCTGTGGATAACACGCCAAACTCACAAAAGCCTTTCTACAAATATCAGCTAATGCTTAAACCCTAGAATATAATAACGGCCCAGCACTCTATAAGATTTTCCCCTGTGAAAGGCTTATGTAAAAATATTTTACTGAAACAAACTAAATAATAAGTATATATATAATATAAGTCTGTCTATCCAAAAAGATGTCTTATCACATAAAGGGAAATTGTTTTGGGTAAAAAAAAAAAAAACTCTTGAATGAAAGTGTACACATAAGTATACCCAATATTCAACATACTAATCTATCAAATACTTGCTATAGAGTGACATAATTCTGTTCACAGTTCCATGATTTAATGTTCGGGCTGGTTCAGTAATCCACAGAACGGGGGCCCCCAGACTCAGATAGGGACATGGTCATAGAGTCATTCAATCTCTTCCTCCCACAGTGCCTGTCAGTCAAACATCACACAACCACAGTTTTGCTCCATCCACAAAGCCTAAACCCTGATCCAGGATCAGCTTCTGTCACAGGCAGAGCGGATCCCGGGTCGGGGTTAACGGGTCTAATTTAAACCGTCATGTGGCTAGAAACAACAAAAAAAGTTTCCATGAGAATTAATCCCTTTTGAATTCGAAAAAAAAAGAAAGAAAAAAAGAGTCTCTTTTAATTGTCTCGATTAAAACAGAAAGTCTTAATTCATACCAAACCAAGGGCAACATTTATAAAGAAAATACACTAAGTGCTCTGAAACCAAAAGCAGCCCAAAAGGCTAATCTCATACTCTGGAGAAAAGCAAAACTTTAAAAAGAAAATGAAAGAATAACTACTTTTTCCACTCCAAAGACTATGGAAACTATTTTACTTGCTACTAGCCACTCATCTGTGAGAGGTGTGTGTACAGTGTCTGCTGGTGTTGTATGCAAGTGTGCATGAAGTGTGCGCAAATATATCTATAATGCAAATACATCAAAATTCAAATATATATATATTCATACTTGAAATTTTGGTTGCAGTTAGGCTCGTCACTTGTCTGAGATATATCCCTAGCCAAACTCGGGTTGTTATTAGACAAAGAAGCGGCGCACTTTACCTTGCCAGGCAGAGGATAGGCTATTTACATCAGTATCACAATGGACCCATGCAAAATCATTTACAGGTGTCATTCCCATCCCTCAAAGAAATAGTGCTATAGAATGCCTCAGGTTATATATCAACTCTACCACTATACAAAACACCACCACTATACTATTACTGTTAACACCACCAAACCAATTGTGGCCCAGATCCGGCTTTTTAACTCCAAATGCTGCAACAAGAAACGCTGAGCAGCATACAGCAAAGTCTCAAAGTGTTCTTCACACTGTTCTCCATTTCTCTGTGCCAACTGTCTATGTTTGGCAAGGGATACTCAGTGACAGTACGCAGGGTAATAGAACACCATGCAAAAACCCCTACCACATACAGCTGGGGGGGGAGGAGAAGCGCACAGGGCACCGCTAATCAGCAGCAACCTGTGTACACGGGGCTTCAATGAAATCAGACAAAACTAGAAACGTGTCTGCACCACAAGTGGTATTTGCCCCTACTTTAAACAACCTGCAATCTCTTGAATTCTTTTAAATATAAAAAATAAGTTTGGTTTGCTGCTGCCGCGGGCACCTATCCCCCTGAATCCCCAGCCGTGCCTTGTTTTATAGTTAGATCACCTCATAATTCAAATGTATTATTAATAACACAGCACGCAACGAACATTGGATCTCTAGCTATACCAACCTTGAAAACTGGATTTAGATCTTTAAACATATCCTCTAAAAAACCCTAACTCTTGCTCAATATCCCGTCCAGAGCCCATCCGAAGTTCAACGTTTTTTTTGTTTTAGTTTTTACTTCCCACGTCAACCCTCCCCCTGTAATTTGTCCCACTTAAAAAAATAGGGAGGAAAAAAGAAAAATCACAAGCACTAAAAAAAAAAAAAAAAAGAAGATACATAAGTGTCGGGGAAAATAACTAATCATTAAACAAAAAGGGATCATGTTTCTGTTTTTGTTTTTTTCTTCTTTGAATTGCACTAAGTCAGACTGACATCAAGAGCTAGGCATATTTCACCTCATGCACCCCAGTCTGTGGACTTTGCATGGGGATGCATGGGTAATCCTGAAAATAGGGATGCCCCACTGGAAAAGAAATGAAAGTGTAAAGATAGTAATCAACAAACCACTGTTACTGCCAACAAGAGCTATTAAATGGCTGGAAGATGTTGGTGTGCGTTTGAGGCCAGGACAGACTTCCTCTTTTAAGTGTAATGGAGTTTGTGTGGCGCTCTCCCCCTGGACATGTAACACATGGGTCTGCCCTGCAAGAATTCAGTCCACTGGTTCAGAAGAGGGAAGAAAGAAAGGAGGGCATTTTTATAGGCTGGAGAGGGGGACAGTTTTAGCTTTCTTCCAAAAGGTGTGTGTGTGTGTGTGTGTGTGTGTGTGTATCTGTGTGATTCGTTTGTGGTAATGGTAGAGATGGGGGGTAGTTGCAGATAAGAGATGGGTGCGTGGAGGTTCGGCTCGGGCATCCAGGGGTCCTCCATGAGATGAGGAGGTATGGAAGGGGTAAATGGTACATTTTAGTGGAGAGGGGTGTGGAATTATAGCTGGAAGCCCTCCATGGGGGCTTCCTGCTGGGGGAAAAGGTACTGCTGGTTGGCCTGGTCCACCTGAGGGGCAAGACTGTTGTCCTCGTCCTCAACCCCAAAGTAGTGCTCGATTAGATCAAAGGCCTTCTGGTAGATCTCCTGGTTGTCGTGGCTCTGGAGGAACTCGATCTTGTCAAGACCTGGAAAAATAAGCAATGTAAGATCAATGTTTTATGCTAAATTATCAGCCAGAAATTTGAACTTTTTATTCTAAAAAGACTAAAGTATTAGATAGAGCCAGCTACTGCGCTCTAGGGCTGGTTATCAAAGTACTTCATGTGTCCGTAGTATTTCAAGTATTGTCAAGTATCAAAAATTGGCTAATTGCATTATGAGATTTTTGGACTCATTTACTTTTTGTTTAATCACATTGTTTCTTTTCTTATACGTTTTATTATTCTTTTATTATTCAGAGATAAAACATGTTTTTTTTCCCACCTCAAGGTACAGTTCTGAAGTACTGTGAAAAACAGTATTGTTTAGGTATTAGTCTCCAATGTGAAGCAACTTTATGTCGTTCAAATGATGTAGCAGGCTCAGGGTTTAGAGATGGAGTGACGATATTGGTACTATACTACTACCACCACTACTACCACCAGCTTAAGAAATCCAGTAGTAAACCTTGTCATGCTAACTTGCAGGGAAGGAACATTTTTCTAAGTGAATCAATATAGTCCATTACATTTTTTTAGGAATAAGGAATAGAAAAACTTGACAGTGCTGAGCTTTTGCATCTCAAATTAATGTCCAGATTTCTGATGATGTGACATATACTGTTGACCTGCTCTCCCAGTAATCATCCCCTTGTTCCCCACCACTACATGTTTGTCACTGGTAATGTTTTATCCTAGTAATGTGTGTCTACAGTACCATAGGCTTCTTCAATGAGGCTGCAGTAAGGATTAACTCCAGAGCCGGTGTTCTCCTGCTTGGCCTCCTGCTCGCCCAGCCTCAGGATGTTCTCCAGCCCGTTGAGAGCTACCTGAACGATCTTCGAGTCCATCACCGTCAGCAGATCACACAGGGGCTTAATGCAGCCCAGGTTCACCAGATATCTAGATGCAAACACACACAATGCCGTTTCAGATCCAAGGTTATAAGGTTGCATTTAACCGTCCATTATTCAGCTTAGAGAAAGAAAAACTGCTCCTTATAACTCGAAATGTACTTAAGAAATAGGTTTTCCTTTAGGTTCACAGGAATCCAGTGATAGTCACCTTAACGGTCAAGGGAACATTCCAAATAGGAATGGCTAATTCAGCCTTACTTTTAATGGTACCAATTTACAACAATTAATCAAATATAAGTTTAAAAAAAGAAGAAAAAAAAGGCCGAAAAGGCACTCAAAACTATAGCATGATTATTCTGCAAATCTGAGCTCAATGATTAATAAATGGAGTGGCAAATTCTATTAACTGTGTGTGTGTATGTGTGTGTGTGTGAGATGAACTTTTATCATATTGTTTGACAATGCACAGAATGTCCCATTAACATAGTTAAGTAAGATGGCTTTTCACCCATTGACATTATATTTGATTATATTATACAGATTGAATTAGATACAATTCTTTTTGCTTTAAATTTACCCAATTAATGACGGTATTTTAATTAATTTAGGATAACTCTTCATTCAGTGTGATCCCTTTGTGCACATAACCTTGTTCCTCACCTAACATCTCCAAAGACGTTTGCAGTAAATCAAAAGTAAGTAAAGCTTAGTAATTTTACTCATTATATAAATATATACATACATACATACACACCCTTCTATGTTTGTCTGTTTTAGTTATTATTACATTATTTGTCGTCTGCCGTCCCCGCTCAAATTCCCGTGATCTGGAATGAGCTAGAAACATGAAACTTGGGGGATTAACTGGAAATAGAGTGCATAGAAATATGAACCCGATCGGCTGTATGGTGGCGCTGGACACAAGGCTTCAAAACGCAAACTTTGGAAAGCCACACCCCCCACATGTAAGTCCGATTGACTTGAAATTTCTCACACAGGTGCAGCTTAATGTGGTCTACAAAAAAGCCTCAAGGACCATTAAGGTCCGCCTAGAATTTCTTTTACGCCATTAGGAATTTTTGAAAAAACACATTTTTGAGATCTCCTCTGCCAACGATTGCCACCAATATTTCAGTGAATAATCAATGGATTAAGCTTATTACAAGTTGTATAAAGCATGTCTATAACTAAATAACTTTTTAAGTTATTGATTAATAAACTATGAAAGGGGCGTGGCTCTGGACATAAATGAACACGTCAGCAACCGTTAGGCCAATCATCACAAAACTCACAGGGTATGTTATGATAAGTGCCCCAGATATACCCAGACAGTTTGATATACATACACCACTAATACCCTAACCCAAAAACTCACAGGGTATGTTCAGATAAGTACCCCAAATAAACCCAGACTGTTTGGTATACATATGCCACTAGGGGTGCTACAAACGCAAGATAGGTAAGTGCATCACACACATTTTACTACACACATTCATTGTCCAAACATCCCAAATCTCTCAGGATAATAAGTAGCTGAAACACTCCCTGAAAGTTTCATTAAAATTGAACACCAAGGGGCGCTATAGATGCAAACAAACTGCGGGTGATATAGTGCAAATCAGGCTATAAATGACTACATGTTTGTCCAATCAACACAAACTTCCAGGAAATGTCTACATAATGACTTTACACATACACTGTAAGTCTAAATCCAATTGACCACTAGGGGGCTCTTTAAATGCACAATGACTGGACGTGGAATTACGCAAATCAAGGTTTCAGATTGGAATCAGCTTGCGGCTTTATAAGCAATTGTTTTTGTCCCCTTTTCTCAAATACATATCACACTGAATTGAAAATAAATGTTTTTGACAAATCAGTTGTAGGCATTTTAAACAAAGTACACTGTTTGTCAAATCGTTGCAAAGCGTGCAGGATATGTTTTATAACAACATTGGACTACATGTGTGAAATTACTTTGAAGTCGCTATAGAGAAAAATGATTAGAACCTGCGAATCGCCACTTGCAGCTATATTTGAAAATAATTTTAACAGATATGAAAGAAATGCAAAGAACCCAGAGCATTTTTTCTCCTATCCTAACCTGTATATGTTGTGTCGCTAGACCTTATTCAATAGCTCTGTTGAGACAGGTCTGGCAATGTGAGACTACTCATAGTCTGACCTGATCTGTTCTGGTGTTCCTCCAGAGGTTGCGTTAGTGATGGCCCAGGCCGCCTCTTTCCTGGTCCTGAACTCTGCTTTCTGTAGAATGTCAATCAGCACTGGGAAGATGTTGGCATCAATTACCGTCTGTGGGGCAGGACAACATTTAAAATCAGGGGCATGTCTCAAAAAGCCGCTTAACATCGTTATGAGATCCTTACCTTTGCAACCTGTTGCTCACGGATGTAGTAAAAGACGTATCATGGGTCCATAATTAAGGACTGTCATAATTACACCCATCAGCCTCTATTCTGTCTGTCTCTCCAAAATCAACCTCAAACCGAACAATTTGGTCTTCATACATGCCTAAACTGGAACAACATGCTTAATAGTGAGGTATCATGTATATGCTTTGTGTGTACACATCACCTGTATTTGTGCTCGGTTTCCTGCGGTGATGTTTGAGATGGTCCAGCATGCCTCTTTGCGAATGGACTCTTTAGCACTGCTGAGCAGGTGCAGAAGACAGGGCAGGGCTGAGCAGTTCAACACCACCTATACACAGCAACAGAGTAGGCAAAAACATTCACAAGGATGTGAATGTCAGAGAAAAACTTACTTGTGCGAAAGTTACAAGTAAGTATAAAAACTAAAAAGAAAATACCAGCATTTGTTTTAGCTAGGTATACTTAATAAACAGGCATCTGAGAGTATCCCAAAGGCAGAACTATGAAAAAACTTCAGTATAATATGCTCCCACCTGTGTTTGGATGTCATCTCCAGTGACAATGTTTCCTACAGCTCTCAATGCAGGGGAGGCCACCTTATAGTCTGTGTGCCTGCAGAAAAGCCAGTTTATCAGAAGAGAGAATTTTGAGAATTTACGGGTTATATATACTGTGACAAAGAAAACAGAGAGTTATGGCTTGACTTACATGAGTAGCTCTACAAGGCGCCTGCAGACGCCAGAGTCGATGACAGCTTGGATCTTGTCATTGGGGCCATCTGAGAGGTAGGACAGGGCCCAGCAGGCGTCTGCCAGCAAGTCTGGGTCACTGCTAAATAAAAGCCTGGACAGTACTGGCAGACAGGGTGACACCTAGACAGCACAGGCATATTGCATATTTATAATAAGAAACAGGAAAACACCAACCACACAAATATTAATTAAAAATTTTCAGCAGAACCCCATTACTATTCATTATGCCAACTGCACAAAATATTTACACAAATTTGAAAAACGCTTCTGTACACTGGTCAAGCATACAGAGAAACAAGTACTAGCAAAACGTCTGCATGTACATAATGTTTAAGAATTTAACAGAGCTAGTTATGAGAGAGTAGGGTGTATTCAAATATGCATAATGCAGGGCTTAAAGTGAAAAGAAATCCTGAAACTTTTTTGGGGGGGGGGTCCACAGTGTAATGTTTCAATATGCATTCATTAAAGTTAATTTGACTGGCAAAACAGTTAAAGTCCTTTTTTACATCACAGAATAAAAGTCATGTTAAAGAAGTAAAATATTTGGATACATTTTTAATTCTTCCAACCATATATTAAATTAAGAGTCAATATAGATTATCATATTGCATAATATCCTAATCCTACATTGAATCATTGTGAAGACAAAACTTTCAAGATGTTGTGTTGTTACTTACTCAGGTCATCATGAAAAAAGTGAATTAGTGGTCATCGTTAATGAAAGTTTTTTGTGTTCCGCTATGAATGTGCACACATTGTAATGTATTGTTTTTAATCACGGTCGGTAAACACGGTCGGTCAGCAAGGGCACAGTGGTAGCCGTCGATGCTAGTAATGTACTCGTATGACAGAGTGCTTCCTGTCCCCTCCCTTCTCCTCAACTAAAGCTGGATCGACATTTTTTTTAGCTGCATTACCACGGAGACGGCACTCTCGCTTTTCGGCAAGGACTCGCCCTACTTTGTATCTGGTTGGCTAGAACTCGTTTCATTGGTAGGTGTAAGTTCGATGATTGGTTAAACCTAGTGCATCAAAAACAAATCCCATGTGGACTTTTTCCATTTATTTATTTTTCTAAAATAGTCATACCCCAGAAATCCGGCACCAGGTCCGAGGAATTAAAGTTCTGGGTTAGTTAGAGTTGTGTTCCTCTCCTATGATTGGACATGAAAATATAAAACCGCATGCAAGTTCCCAAATTAATTAATTTAGTTTTCCTCAAGGCCACACACCGAAGATCCAATTCTACGAGGTGTATATATTAGCCATTACTTCTGGCCCCTGTTTAAGCTAACTATAGAATGTAGGTCTTGGAATTACCCTATCATAAGGTCAGCACGTTGACAAAATAAATCTTATTAAGTTACAACTTTTACTTACTTTTCCTTCACTGCGCCATTCAAACTCCACTTAAAATATTGCAGCAGCCAGTTGAGCTGAGGGTTAATAACTATGTTGCAAATATACATATACAGTAAATATACAGTGAGGAAAATAAGTATTTGAACACCCTGCTATTTTGCAAGTTCTTCCAATTAGAAATCATGGAGGGGTATGAAATTGTCATCGTAGGTGCATGTCAACTGTGAGAAACAATCTAAAAAAAGAAATCCAGAAATCACAATGTATAATTTTTTAACTATTTATTTGTTTGATACAGCTGCAAATACGTATTTGAACACCTGAGAAAATCCATGTTAATATTTGGTCCACTAGCCTTTGTTTCAAACGTTTCCTGTTGTTTTTCACCAGGCTTGAACACACTGCAGAAGGGATTTTGGTCCACTCCCCCACTGCAGATCTTCTCTAGATCAGTCAGGTTTCTGGGCGGTCGCTGAGAAACACGGAGTTTGAGCTCCCTACAAAGGTTCTCTATTGGGTTTAGGTCTGGAGACTGGCTAAGCCACGCCAGGACCTTGATATGCTTCTTCCAGAGCCACTTTTTGGTTATTCTGGCTGTGTGCTTCAGGTCATTGTCATGTTGGAAGACCCAGCCTCGACCCATCTTCAATGCTCTAACGGAGGGAAGGAGGTTGTTCCCCAAAATCTCGCAATACGTCACCCCGGTCATCCTCTCCTTAATACAGTGCAGTCGCCCTGTCCCATGTGCAGAAAAACACCCCCAAAGCAAGACGCTACCCCCCCATGCTTCACAGTAGGGATGGTGTTCTTGGGATGGTCCTCATCATTCTTCTTCCTCCAAACACGGTTATTGGAATTATGACCAAAAGTTCTATTTTTGGTCTCGTCTGACCACATGACTTTCTCCCATGACTCCTCCGGATCATCCAAATGGTCATTGGCAAACTTAAGACGGGCCTTGACATGTGCTGGTTTAAGCAGGGGTACCTTCCGTGCCATGCATGATTTCAAACCATGACGTCCTAGTGTATTACCAACAGTAACCTTGGAAACGGTGGTCCCAGATCTTTTCAGGTCATTGACCAGCTCCTCCCGTCTAGTTCTGGGCTGATTTCTCACCTTTCTTATGATCATTGAGACCCACGAGGTGAGATCTTGCATGGAGCCCCGGTCCAAGGGAGATTGACAGTCATGTTTAGCTTCTTTCATTTTCTAATGATTGCTCCAGCAGTGGACCTTTTTTCACCAAGCCGCTTGGCAATTTCCCCGTAGCCCTTTCCAGCCTTGTGGAGGTGTAAAATTTTGTCTCTAGTGTCTTTGAACAGCTCTTTGGTCTTGGCCATGTTAGTAGTTGGATTCTTACTGATTGTATGGGGTGGTCTTTATAGAGACAACGACCTCAAACAGATGGAGTGGAGGTGGACATTTTGAAGGCAGACTAACAGGTCTTTGAAGGTCAGAATTCTAGCTGATAGACAGGTGTTCAAATACTTATTTGCAGTTGTATCATACAAATAAATACTTACAAAAATCATACATTGTGATTTCTGGATTTTTTTTTTAGATCATGTCTCTCACAGTGGACATGCACCTACAATGACAATTTCAGACCGCTCCATGATTTCTAAGCGGGAAACAGCAAAATAGCAGGGTGTTCAAATACTTATTTTCCTTACTGTAGATCTGCTATGATTTAGTAATGATAACTTTAGTTGTAAACCCAGGTTTTGCATTCATAGCAATGACATTGAGTTAACTCCTGACAAATGAAACCTGATTGGGTGTCCAGCAGATACTAATCATTATGCATGCTTTGGCTGCCACACTTGTTCATAGCTAAATAAAAAAAAAAGTAGCAGGCCTGATCTAAAATTATTATGGCGTCTTTGGTGTTGACTTCATGAGGCCAAATGGTACCTTTTCAAATGCAGGTGGAGGGTTTTTTCCTCTACAGAGATTAGACAGAGCCCACACGGCATTCCTAGTCATGGTCAATCTAGTGGATTTGGTCAGGAGCCTAAAATGACAAAGAAAAGAAAAGCTTAGTACACGAGACAGTATCAGAAGTATGTTAGTATGGGTTAAAAGGTTAGGATATGTATTCCCTCTACAGAAGCAAAGAGAATGGGCTTACATTAATAAAGGTGGAAGGATGTCGCAGTTCAGAACATAGTCCCGGCACACCGCACTATCCCCTGCAATATTACCCAAGGCCCACACAGCCTGCAAAAAAACAAATCAACCAAACCTTTGTTAATAATAGACATAGGGTACAAGAGTATGGAACAAGGCAAGACAAACAGACACACACAATGGTCAAGATAGACCCAAGTGTGTTACCTGTTCTTGGACGTCCTCAAAGTCAGAGTTAAGTAGTTCAATGAAGATTGGTACTGCTCCGGCCTCAATCACAGTCTTTGTCTGCATGGATGTGCCTGATGCTATGTTGGTCAGAGCCCAAGCTGCTTCAAACTGCACAGGCACATTTCAGCAAAAATGTAACATTTTAAACATCTTTTACCATGGAGCATTAACGTGTTTGTTATTAAACATGACAAATAAGAAACTTATTTAATGCAGACTATTGGATTACTTTGACTTGCTTATCGTCAGATACAGTGTATAGTGGCTTGCAGCAATACAATTTTGTTTTATTTAACTCAATGCAATGCATGTGCTTGACAACGATACCAGCCTGCATGCCAGTTAAGGTGACACCGATATTCCAGGCATTTGTCACTTGACAGACATTAAATGTACAATTATGTACACATTTTATGCACAGAGGATGTTTTGAGCTATGTAAGTGTGTTCAAACTGACCTGTAGTGTGCAGTTGACACTCTTCTTCAAGAACTCCACAAACTTTTCCACTACTCCAGTCGTGTTAATTACTTCATCAATTGGTGGGTTGGGCTCTGAAATGAACAGGGGTAAAGCTGGAAGTAAGTATTCTGAACTTATCACTAGTACCACAGTTGTGCAAAGTCACGACAACAACACGATATATATATACACCTTTGGAAAGTAATTTTCTGAACTTTTGTGTTGTGGCGAGCTGAAGATCTAGGTCCTCCGAGAAAAGCATCTCAACCATGTCTCTAGTAATGACTCCTTCCTGCAACAATACACACACAAGCACTCTTAAAACATGATCCACCAGCACAGACTCCACCATCCGCAATTTGCATGCTGGTAAAAAGGCTAAATAACAAGAATGATAACCAAGGCCCTCTGTGAGCCTCTTTTTGTCTACGCTGTGTGAGAGGTAATAGGAAAATAGACACTCACTGTTGCTGGAGAGCTGAGGTAAGAGTCCACCAGTGGACTCTCAAACATGGCCTCCTCTTCATTGAGTACGTCCACATTCCTCCTCTTGAAAAGCTGTGATTAAAAGATTGTCAGAGCACACAGAGACACAGTCAAGCAAAACTATGTTCATGCTGACAAAGTCTCAAACAGAGATGAAGGATCTGATGAATGGCATTGATAGGTTTGGTGTTAAACCTGTTGTTCTCGCTTCTGTTTCCTGAGTTGGATGCCCTCCTCCTCTCTCCTGCGCCTCATCTCCTCTGGGTTCAGTGCTTTGTTCTTGTAGCGGTTCATCCTGTAGTTGTCTTTTGCCGGACTGGCTGACGGTTCTGATGGGCCACAGGCACAGGTAGACATATCAATTAAGACTCTACCAAAAACCACTTGCTTTATCGAAGTTAAACTTAAAAAGTACACCATGTGCAGGGAAGAGTAAGTGAACATGTGTGACATCTCTAATAATAGGTAATGAAGATGAGACAGTATGTTCACAGTTTTATATATATATATATATATATATATATAAATAAATAAATTAAATGGCCTTATATAAAAAAGCTCATTGATACTGACACACAAACACACACGCACGCACGCAGGCAGGCAGGCAGGCAGAACAAACGTATTTATTCAGTAGAGTTAAATCGCAGAGTTGGCATAAATTGGTGCCCACACGGGACAAACTGCCCGTTCTCAGCATTTGTGCAGTCATGCCACCAGAACAGGGCACTAGGCAGATCCCCGAGTCACACGGGAGAGAAAGAGAGGAAGGGGAAACATTGAAACCTGCCACCAGTGCAAGATGGTGCCAACTTTCTGTGCCAAAAGCCCCCAATTGCAACAGCGGGGTTTAAATATCGGAACAAGTGGCGCAAATTGAGGTCATGTTAAGGTTTGAGGGCATTAGCACAACCAGCCTCATAAAAAGCTTGTGCATGTGTGTAATGTGTCCAGATGGTAAACCGACAGCTATGGACAGCACATAAACACAGGTTGCGGCTGGGTGCTCTAAATTCTGTACTGCTTTAGTTAAATTGGCTGCTGTATGTGAACAGCACTGACTGTTTGGGCTAGATGGCACAGAAATAGCCCTGCAAAGGACATGTCTGCATTGGCATTTCAGAGGAGACCCTACATACAGCAAGCAGTCAATGAAGAAAAGAAAGCAGAATGGTGAGGTGTTTAATGACTTAAAACAAAAAGAAATCATGTTCTTCCTACACCTAGTGGTATCCAGCCACACTATTTTTATTTGCTAATATTTTGGGTTAGCTGCAACTAAGATTTCTGCCACTACCCCAGAAAAAAAGCCATGGAATTTCCATTTGACATATAGCTACAATGAAGCAGGATGGTTTTGGACAGTTAACTAGTACTTTGAAGACCATGACCCTCTTTAAATCGTATTGATAATTAGGCCTTTACAAATTACCATTCATGTTCCTCTAAATTACAAATGGTAAGGGGGAAAAATGCTCACAAAAACCAAACATAAACATAATCCTGTGCACGAATAGTCTGGAAAACATCGTGACTACAGGTGTCACATGCACAAGCTAGTGTAACGTTACAGTGTGTTATCGGGTCAAAACCATTGCTCACTGATGTTAGCAACTAACGTTAAACTATAAATAATCATGGGATTTACTAACGTTAGCTCAGTACTTTCAAACTCTTCAGAAGGTGAATAACAACGTATTTAACATGATTCTATTCTAAGACAACAGTGTAACTATGGTTTTGAAGAACAACGCGGAATGACGGCTAACATAGCTAACGTTAAGCTAACGTTAGCCGCTGCGCACACAAAACTGAAACAAATACATATGACTATTAAATTGTGTCATCTTATAGGTGATAACGCATTACCTTTTCTGAATCGTTGGAAATCGAAAAACAAGTTAAAATCAGTCAACCCATCGAAGAGCACAGAACATAGCTACAGCTAACATAACGTTTGAAATGTCCACTAAGCATCAGCGTTGCATTCACATCACAATAGCTAGCTGGCTAACGTCACCGCTAGCTAGCTACAACTGTAACGTACACGTAAAAAAAACAAAGATGACAGAGAGACTGACAATTGTTACTTTGAATTTACCGATAAGCAAGACAATACCTGGACACAATCGATAATAACTTTAGACCTATGCAAACTTTCCGTGTGTCTTCCCACCGTAGGGAAGAATGTAACCTTATAGCGCGTGCTAACCTAGCTATTAGCCAAGTTTCCTTAAGTTGGCTAACACATTAAAGTTTGTTTTCCCGGTTTGGAATGACGTTAGAACACCTTTAATGAGCTTTGATAAAACATAGAAGACTGTCCGAAGACTATATCGTTTATTTAGTGGTTAATTTAACGTTACAAGTGAACTAGCGTAAAATAGCAACTCATCTTGCGCTACTACGTAGCTAGCATCGTTGACTACAGTTAGCTACCAAGCTAATGAGTTAGCTTAACAACAGTGACAGGATAAGGATGTTATAATCTTTATCCCCGATCCCACAGCCCAATCTGTTACTTCCTTAACGCATATCTACACTCTCGATTTGCCGAACAGCTTACCCATTATGTCCTATGTCGTGTAAATGACTCAAGTCGTGAAGATGTAAATCAATTTTAAATCCTTTCTCTCTCTTGTATCTTTCCAGAATTTGCTCCTCTAAGCAATATGTCTGCCGGAGACGGAAACGTCAAAATATAACGCTGACTTCCTGCCACCAGAGGACGCACCAGCCTCACAAAACACCCCCCTCGCACCCCTAGTCACCTCAGCAAAGAAATAGCCCATACAATACCAAACATGTATTAATTTTCACTTTAAGACCGGGGTTAATTAATTCTCAGATGGATTGTTCAAAATCACTAAACCTAATCATCATTATTCGTTACCATACCTTTTATTTGTGGCGGGCAACCAATTCTCTTAAAGGTTCATGCTTTTATGTAGAACTTAGTGGTCCTCTAATACTGTATCTGAAGTCTCTTTTGTATAGACTTTAGTGGTCCCCTAATACTGTATCTGAAGTCGGGCTCGGTTTGCACCTATCACCATTTCTAGCTACTGGGGCAAATGTTCATGCCATGGGACCTTTATTACATCCACGAGGGCAACAGGACACATTAATTAAATTCCAGTCTTCCTTCCAAACAAACATACCGTTTCTCACAAATCTGTCGGTTTTGCATATCCTCTAGGATGATTCAGATACCTCCTGCTCTGTGTATGTGTGTGTGTTTGTGTGTGTGCGTCAGCCATGGTTCCCCAGTGTTTTTCTAAAAGTGAAGTGCATCCATGGTCAACTTGCTGGGAGCAGATAGTGGTAAATTACGCACTATATTGTAATACAACATTGTCCTCTGACATGGGCTCCTGAGGGGACCTGGGAAAATACACCAGAAAAGACTTT
Organism: Etheostoma cragini; assembly: GCF_013103735.1. Taxonomy (NCBI): domain Eukaryota; kingdom Metazoa; phylum Chordata; class Actinopteri; order Perciformes; family Percidae; genus Etheostoma; species Etheostoma cragini. Next base: position 2,147,493 of record NC_048420.1, on the reverse strand, counting down.
AGGGGGCAATGTTGTACAAATAAAATGGAAGTAATGGGACATTCACTGCTGTCAGGCTTGCACTTTCCCACTATTAAAAAGGGTGTAGGAGGTCAAGTCAACTGTGGCACAACTGAGATACTTTGTTATGATTACAATTGCTTAGCAGACAAGAACAAATATTGTTCATAGAGCCATGCTATCACAGAGTAGCCTACCCGTGGGCTCTGGATTGAGCCTCCCTCAGCTGAGCCACAAGGGTGGAGAAATCACAGCCTTCAGCAAGTGTGCTGGCGCAGAGATGAATCAAAAGACACTGCTTGCAGGATAGCAGCACTCCACTGGTATCACATAACAGACCAAATCCAGTCTGCAGGGCTGTAGCTGGGGCTCATCGAATCTGATTTCACAGGGCATCTTTTGTGAGTTCTTTACCTTTCTCATTTCTAGGCCTGCTGAAGCACATCATAAAGCAGCATCCACTTTGCAGGGAAGCAAAGGCTATCCATTAGTCAATGCCACAGAGTAAAGACTGCCTCTGTAATGGAATATAAGAGCCGACCAAGGCATATAACTGAAGAGTTTTACCCTCCCACTCACCATCAGCTCCTAATGTAGATATAATAAACAGCACAATCCATGCTCTCTTTTTCCATCCAAATTCAAACTGCCTTAAATTAAAAAGCAAACAAGCTTTAAATTAACAAACAGGAAGACCTCTCACGCCGACCTCATTAGTGGCCATTGTCAGTCCAGGCTGAGTCAGCGATATTGAGAAACTTCACTGCATTTCCAATGAGCAAATTATCTATGCTGCTACAGCACAATGAGAGCAACAACTAGATTTTGATCAAGTGTAATTTCATCAAAATGAGTTTTTAGTCATTTCTGAAAAGCCCATACAGCGTTTGTTAATTGGAAGCTTTTATTGTCCATCTTTCTTCTTTGGAGCATTATGCACAGATCTACACATTATGCACATTGTCACTGTAGACATAACTTCTTTTCATAGGAAGACCGTACTTTATCCAGCAAGAGATTTCACAGGCAAATGTCTGCCCTGTTTTGCATTTTGCCCCTGGTAGCATATCCGTGATAAAACATCAAGCAGAACTCGGATCTCGGCAGGTGGATGCTGCAATAAGAAAAAGAGAATCTGTTGCACATTTAGTCTTCCCAGACAAAAATATGTACTACATAAAGAGGCTAACAACGCAGAGTTTGCCGAGTAAAAACTCAATTATGAAGCGTCAAAGGCAGTTTAATTGTGATTGCGCTTATTTGATTCGGCTAACATACCCAGTTTAGACTGCTCCTTAATTCAATTACACCCATTATGAAAATAAGGCTATGTTTGTTGAAATGGGAGAATGTGGCCCGGGGGCCTGTGGAGAGAGAACCTCTGCAAGGCTCAGTGCTGAATGCTTTGTGTGAGAGATATAAAGGGTGAGAGAGATAACGCCATGGGGAGGATAGTGTGTGGAGAGCTCAGGGTGTCAGCGCATGTGGGGCGTGAATGGAAAAGAGGAGATATGTCTTCATAATATAGTGTTGAAAACCCATTCAGCGCTGTCCATTCCTTACTTTTTTTATCTGACGACTGGGGCCCTCCCCCTCTCCGTCTCTCTGTCTCCCTCTCGCTTTCTGACACGTACCAGGTGGCGGAGCAGATAAGTAAAAACGCTGAGTAGAGGATTTTTGAATATTCTTGTGGATCATTCGATCATTTCTTGAGTGTGAGAGGGAGATTTGTGGGCACCTTTTGAATACTAATGGACAGGATAAAATACTCGGAGAGCCAAATCTGTAGTCACTTACTGAAAGCGGAGACTAAAAATGACATTGTCATTGAGCAAACGTGGCAACCACGGTTTTTAATTCGAGAAGACTAGCTGCGTGGGATCTCACATCGCATCTTACCTTGTCACCGGGGTGGCCTGGTGTAATGTTCTTTCTTTAACCACCATCCAATCAGACCAGGAGCGATTGGCCAGATGTTGAGTGCACCTAAGAGACAAAGCTGAGCTGCTTTTTCAACCAGGGAAGGCATCTCCCCTCCATGACTTCTCTACCATTGAGAACGAGAATGCAGCAGCCCAGCTGGTCTTCAAACTACCAAACTTTTTCCACACTAACCCCACTCCTCCGCACTGGCTCAAATTGGATTTCAGACACTGGTGCTGGACTACTGTGGTGTGTCCCACACCCAGGACACGGTCCAACTGCACACCCAGCCCGTCCACTGCGCCCTGCTACGGCCAATCGGTTTGCTGCTCCCTCACTACGAGCTACAGCTCAACAAAATACATCACAATCCAAGACCGTTTGCTGTCCTGGCTCCACAATGGTGGGACGAGCTCCTCGTTGACATCGAGCCGGCAGAAACCCTACACATCTTACGCTGCAGACAGCAAACTCATCTCCTCAGACATGAAGCAGCTCAGCACCTGCATGGTAATAACCTAATAGCATGCTGTTGCTGGGTTGTATCCACATGGTTTGAACGTGCTTCGCTTTGTTTAAAAGTGTAAATAAATGTAATGTAACAAGGTTTGAACTTTTCTCAAGTTTTACACGACTACTTCAATCCCTGCTAATTCTGAGTGTAACACGACAAAGATCTTCAAGGAGAGACTGTCCAATAGTCTGCGCCTACATCCCCATTCCTACCGTTAATATGTGAAAATGGCGGACCTTCTGTTCAGCGTAAAGTCTAGCCCTGTGGAAAGGGTATAAACATGTTTCTGTTGTCCCTTTGATTGGATGACACTTTATTCAAACTAGTTCTTAGTTTTCATGCATTATGAACCCTTAACCGCACCTGAGTTAAGGGCTTAAATGAGACAAAGATCTGTTTAGATCTTGTTTAAGTGGGTAGGTCTAGTTTATGTAGATTCTTTCTGATATTACCACTGTACTCTGGAATGCCAACTTTTTCCCTTTCAGTACAAATTCCAATACCTCGACTCAGGTTTCAAGTGTACTTACGAATACCAAGCCACGATTCAATACCAGTCCTAAATGTTCCTCAATTCACATGTGCCATTAAGTAGGACTCCTTGGAACCACTACATAACATGTAGTGCATAACATGAGGCCAGAGATTGCCACGGCACTAAAAACTGAGTTAGCAACCCAATATGAATAATTGCAACCAGGGGCAATAACACTGACAAAGAAACTTAATTTAATGTCAACGGTCGATACCCAGTCCAAGTTAGTATTGGTGTCATACTGGGAACATGACATTGGTGCATCCCAAATACAGACCCCGAGTTCTTTGGGGGCCCAAGATCTTTACCTACACATCCTCACTGCAAAAAAGGGGTGTCTAAAAACAAGATAAAAACGCTAAATCTGACAGAAAAGGTACTCAAAACAAGTGAAATTCACCGTCTACTTGACAAGCTCGCTTGATTTAAGATTATGGTGTAAAGTTGAACACTACATACACAAGTATCTAACACTTCTAAATGTAAGAACCAAATAATTTGCAGCATCCCAGTCTTTTATGCAGTGCTTGCTTGCTGGAAGGCTTATGAACCAAAACAAATCCTCCTGTGAAATGGCACAGCAATGTCACAGCGTGGGTTATAGTAGCTGCATAATGCACCAGTCTGATGCCAAAGGGTGAGAGGAAGACACAGAGGAGTGGGGGGGGGAAGTAGATGAAGCAAAGAGATCAATATGGCACAGTCATTGTACACACTGTAATTGATGAACACGTGGTTCCTCTCGACAAAGCGTCCAGGCTAATTTCAGCCCAATCGAACCGGCTCGATGATGCCTATTAACTCAAAGTACCTTTATTTACCTGTGATAGGCCTCACCATTGGTATTGGAAGACACAGCCGCAAAGGGCTTTAAAATCATTGGCTATCAAGGGACATTCCAATGTGACTATTTATAACACATGTAATCCCTTGAAATACCAGCGCTCTCAACTTTTTGTAATGCTTTCTCTGCAGAAAATGTAACACAGAAATAAAAATAGACTTCCAATTATTCAGCTTTGACTCCAGCTGGGATACTTTAATTAAAGCCGTTTGATGTTTTGCTCTTGAAGCGTTTTGAGACCCGCTATGGCCAGCCCGGATGGGAGACTAGGACAGGAGAGGCCATAAAGGTGATGTGTATGGCTGTGGATGTGCTGGAGCACCTAACTACCTCACTACGGGGCTCTCACAGCCCCCCTGCGGCAGCCATAAATCCACCCTGTGATTGGAGAGAGGAGGTAATGAGGGGTCTGGTGCACTACTCGGCCACACACACACACACACACACACACACACACAGACTTTGGAATCTCTGTAAATAATACCACCGCTGACCCTGACGGCGGTCTCATCCTCTTGGTCTGCCACAATCACCTTCCTCCAGTAGATCCATCTCATTAGCTCCGCCGTCGAAACCAAAGAGTCTCTCTTCCAGGGAATCAGGTTCCTTCAGTGTAATAGTTTCTGACAGGACCCAAAATTAACTGAATAAAATGAAGTCTCTTTTTACTCGGCGCCCTTGCTTTTCTCTACAGTGTTAATTGTTGTTTTCAAAAGTGGTGGACGTGTAGAATTGATGGCGACCGGAAGCAATTTAGTTCAAGGCGGACAATTGGCTTTTAAGTTAAACTTAAAAAAAGAAAAAGTCTAAATTTTCCCTGACAGCGTGTCACTTAACTGGGTTCATTTCTGTACGGTGCATAACACCGAGCTGCCTTACCTTGTTTTTTTTTTCAAGTGCTCCATTACTGATGTAAGAGGCAGATTGAGTGGAAAATGGGACAAACAGCACGGCGTGACGAAAAGTGGAAATAAGTGGAAGCAAACTACCTCCGTGCCCTTTTACAGTCCTCAAACTTGCCTTTCTTGTTCTTTACTTTTGACTTCAACACAACCAAAACCCCACCTCTGCTGACCTTTCCGCATGTAGCCTCTGAGTAATTGAATGAGAACCCGGACAAAGTTAATTGGCTGTTTCCTTCTACTCTGAAAGCGGCTGATAATTAATCAGAGAGAACAAAAAGCCACTACATCACCACCTAATTATGGGTGAGCGCTTGGCAGGCTCCACACACACAATCCTCATCGGTGTGTTTCTTCTTTTATCTGCAGCGTGTTTGTGTGTGCATCATGCCAGCATGTGTTACCTACAGTTATGCCTCATTACATTCTTAGTAATAGGTTTGGCTTACAGCAAGCAAAACATTGTTGTAACATATTGCCGATCTTTGGGACTCACAGTCTTCACCTAACAAGAACGCGGTGCCAACGAAAAGTGGGAGCTGGCGTTTCATTGATGAAAAACTCAAGCTTTGACTTTTGTAATTGGGAAATGCTGAGTAGATGAAAAGCAAGATGTATCTCTTCACACATGCAGGTCTCTTTGATCCCATATTTCTTTAATTAAAGATTATTTTTGGGATTTTTCTCAGACAGTGGATAGGCACCGAAGGGGGAAGAGCGTAGCTTCAGCTGCTGAGAAATCAGAAACTACTCAAGAATTGGCCGGAATTCTCCTTTAAAGTCACAAATACGGGCTGTGTGCATTTCTCAGTGGATTGAGCCTTTTGATACTTTCACAGTGTGTAGATCAGATTACATTAGATGAGATTAGATCCCAAATTGGGAAATGTCAGTGGTACAGCAGCAACAAATCAGACACACAGCACACATACAGGTTTATATGGACCTGCTTAATCATCAAATAGGATGTGGAAATCTAAATTATTAATATGGGACCTTTAAAAGAGAGAATAGATTTTCAAGGAGTGCATCTCAGAGCATTAAAATCCCATATGTAAACATACATATAGAGGAGTGTTATGCTAACATTTGGTAAATGTCACAGTTTGTGAACACATTTTATCATTTAAACAAAAGTCTTACACAAGTTCATAATTTGACCTGAGCTAGTGCTAGATGAAAAGTTAAGGGAACATGTGAATATGATTGTATAATAATAATATAAATGTCTCTACCCAATAGATGTCGGGACACATTCAGTCAATCAATCAGGGTCATGAATTATCTTTACCAAATATTATGCAAATCCTCATAATAGTTGTTAAAATGAGCTGTAGTTTGATTCCCGATTCCATCTGCAGCTTTTTTAAATGGGACCATATTATAAACCAGATGTTAAAATGGGACTGTACAGACTACTTGAGGCTTTTTTAGGTCATGGTTATTTCAGTCCGAGACGAATCAAGGAATTAATCTTTTATAGCAAATGAGTATGACTTCACAGAAAAGGCGCTGCTGTCGGAGGGAGAGCTCAATGAATCCGAGCCGCGACGAGGATCCCGCTGGGAGCTAATCTCTGGAAACACATACGTAAACATTAGATCTTAGTTTAGTCAACGATATAAAATACCACATATCAGAATGATGTCAATGTCAATTTAATTTCTATTGCACATTGACCAAAGTCCTGAGCAGGGTCGATGTCAAATACATAAATAACGAGTCACTCCAAAACCAAACCAAAATACATCCCAGGGAGACAAACAACACTTTAATATGCATGGGGAGGTTGTTCCATAGGGGGGGGGGGGGGGGGGGGGGGGGGGGGGGGGGGGGGGGGGGGGGGGGGGGGGGGGGGGGGGGGGGGCGCCCACTGCAAAGGCTCTATGGCCCTTATTTTTTTGCTTTGATCTCGGGACATCCAGGAGCAGCTGATTTGACGACCTCAGCGTTCTGACTGGAGAATGATGGCATCAAGAGATCAGCCAGGCGAGATGGCGCCAAACCATTTAAGGCCTTAAAAACAAGCCATAAAATCTTAAAATCTATCCTGTAAAGGACAGGTAGCCAGTGGAGGGAGGCCAGGACCTGGCGTTATGTGCTCCCGTTAAAAGGCGAGCAGCTGCGTTTTGGACTAGCTGGAGCCGATTAAAAGATTTCTGGCGTAGACCCATATATAAAGAATTACAATTATTATTAGCCAAGGAGTGATAACAAACATGGATGACTTTTTTAAGGTCTTTTGAAAGAAGACAGGCCTTTACTTTAGCTATAAGTCTTAACTGGAAGAAACTGCACTGATTTGTTTACTAAAAGCAAACAAAGAATGATGTCGGGTTGGTGACAGCAAACGGCGTTGGCATGAGCGTGATCACCAGTGCAAAGGTTATAAAGCGTTACTAGGATTGTTAAGACAATATTTATTTGCTTAATTTGATTAATAGTTACGTTTTTTTTGTGTTTGTACGCCATGCAAATACAATTTCAACCACACATGCCATTGTAAGGTGATCAAACATGCATTGATCATTTCCCTCCTAGCTGTTTTTATGAAATACAACCTCCCGATGGTTCATAACTAACAGATATCGTCCCTGTAATTTTCCAGCTGAGCTGCCTTTTTTTGATAAAAGACAAACCACAGATTTGATTTGACATGCTGATCAAACTCCTGTAACACCAGCTACCTGTACACCTAAATGGTTTTGTGTTCCTCTCTCAAATTACCCTTACCCAGATGTTCCTGCACTCTGATTTGTAATAATGTCAATACAAATAAAACAAATCTGCACCACTTTGTCCAAAGTTTGCAATAAGTACAGGCCAAGGCTATTTCATTTGCAAGGCTATTGCATCCACTATCTCTCCTCCTCAGTCTCTGTTATGTTGGAAAATGATTGAAAATCGTCTTTTAGCCGCCTCTGGTGGCATAAATAACAGCATTCCTTTTATTAGAAACGCTGTCTCATCTATGGACTGGTTTGTTCCATAATCAATTAATTAATCATTTTACCATCAAAAGCTTCCGTTCGCTGTCTGATGTTGTCGTCAGCTTTTATTTCATTATTTCATTGTTTCATTATTTCATTAGGGGGGTCATTTCCTCCAAAAGAAAGCAGACAAAGTAATCTTAAAAGTGAAGAATATTTCCCCTTTTTGTCTGTGTCCTCTCTTTTTTGCAGCCCCTCCGTGCCTGTGGCATCAGCCTTTTATTAAGGGATGTAATATCCACCATACCATAGGGCCAATATTCCTTAGGGCTTCTGCACCCCCCCCCTCCCCCCTCTCTGATTTCCTTATTTTGCACGTACCCACACATGCACAGCATGGCAGGAGCTCCATTGAAAGAAATGAGGGGAACTAGGGAGCAATTAGATTCAGCTGGAGACTTTTTTAATGTGAATTCCTCTCCAATGCAGCATCGCTTTCCCCTGGAGAAATCTCAAAGTCAAATACAGAATCTTTGATCATTTACAGCCATATGGCATTGCGAGGCCCGGGCCAACGTGGTGTGTGTGTGTTTATGTGTGAGCATCTGCAAGGTCATATAATGCGAAACTCAGTCAAATTGCATACATTCCCCAGGAGCTTCGGTTCCCCATTGGAAAGGGCTATCTGATGGCAAGTTATCATTATAGATGATTGATCTACTGTGAAAATATCAGGTTCTTTAAAATGTCACGGATGATGATGCACCCTACTATTGATAGCCCACTGGTGCTAATGGCACTTTGTATTTTTATGATGCAGAGATGGATGGTTGGGTGGATTGTTGTTGATGTTGGTTTAGTGCTTGTGTTGTCTGTGTGTATTTGATCTGTCTGATGAGCTGTATGGTGCCAGATGATTATCCAAAAGAATCAATAAATGTCTATCTAGTAGCGTTTTTCCACTGCTGGTAACAACTCGACTCGCCTCGACTCGACTCGACGCACCGTGCGTCCGTTTTTCATTGCAGGTTAATGCCGCCTCACGCGCGAGGCGAGCCACGGCTGGTCATCATAGTAGCAAACTGCTGGGATCTACACACACACACACACACACACAGAAATTTGTTTCTAATGAACCTGGAGGCAGCAAAAATAAAAAACGCTGGATAAACTATTTACCGTTCAACATGGCGTATTTGTTCAGGAAGGTGAACACATCCAATGGCTGATTCCATTTAGGAAGAGAGCATTGATTGAGAGGTAGGTGTTACGCTGAGCTACATTAGATCCAGATCCAGAATCTGGTGTGCACGTAAACAGCGTGCTTTCCTCCTCTGGCACTTGCTCATTGTGACACTTCACTTCATTGCTTTAAGTTGTAATTTCCTTTCTCTAAAATTTGATTTACAACAAGTGTCATACACAGCTGCTGTCTAATGAAAAGTAAGGACTAAAACACAAACACACACTTATGAGTCACCAGCTTAGATCATAAAGAGCTGCTTTTGTTGATGAATTCTGTGAAATTGCCCCTAAGGAACCCTGGTCAAAACAACTATAAAAGTAGTTAATAAACACTTTTATTTAAGGCTATGCATTAAAACCGTCTTAACCATGGCATCTGTAATTACACTCCACGGTTATATATATATATATATATATCGCCACAGCCGACAGTGTGATAGGTAGCACACTGTCCAGCAGCATGTAGCCACTGCAGCAGCATGTTCTCAGGACAAGGCAGAGAAACTGCAAGATCTAATGTCCTTGGTTCTCCTTGCTACAAAATGAACGAGAAAAGCTTGTGTGTCTATCTCAGAGAAAGCACAAGAGTTCTACACTCACCGGCCACTTTATTAGGTACACCTGTCCAACTGCTCGTTAACACTTAATTTCTAAGCAGCCAATC
>NC_048420.1:2101272-2137836 GCF_013103735.1 Etheostoma cragini | reverse complement strand
TTTAACATAGGGGGGTGTATACTTATGCCCCTGTATTTTAACATAGGGGGGTGTATACTCATGCCCCCTGTATTTTAAGGAAGAACACTTACGTATTTACAAAACATTATTCAAACTGTAAGATTGGTGTCCGTAAAGGTTGAATTGGACCATTGAAATGGACCAGGTCAGTTTATTTGTTTTGAACAGCACAGGGACATAATGCTAATCCTACCCCTCAGTCTCCTCGTCTTGTCTGGGATCTCTTCCCTTCCCGAAGCTGAGCTTTTGGTTGACGTCTCAGTGAAGGAACAGGGTCAATTTGTAGGCATGAGTAAATGTTACCGACCTCGGCTACGATAATAACATTATGTTGAGGTGAAAGTGAAACTACATAGCCAGAATTAGGGCGTGTGGCCACTGTTTAACATGGCGAGATCATACAGAGTCTATGCCTCAGATGACGTCTGGGGTTGAATGAACTACAAGCTGTCCACTAGTTAAACCCTTTGGTTCCGTTCCGTTGTCCCGTTTTCTTCAAGTTGTTACATAATCAAAGAACCAAGGAAATGGGGCGCGAGGATGACTGAGTTGGTAGAGCGGGCGCCCATACAGAGGTTTACTCCTCGATGCAGCGGGCCTGGGTGTGGCTCCGCCCTGCGGCCCTTTGCTCAATGGCATTCCCCTTTAATGTCTTCAGCTGTCCTTTCAAAATAAAAGCTAAAAGTGTGCAAAAAATAATCTTAAAAAAAAAAGAAACAAGAAAATTACGTGTGCATCAAACCTGAACTCACCGGACTTCAAGTGTAACACATAAATATATATTATTAATGCGGTGCATTATTCCCTCTGTTGTCAATCTAGTTGGCCAGCTTAAATACACGTAGTAGTACATGTCAGTACATGATTGACTTAAAGGTGCCGTAGTAGGGAGGATTGTAAAGATCCTGGTCCAGGATCGATAACTTCTCAGTCCCTCCCCCCCTTTCTGTTAACCCTTGTGTTGTCTTGTTGTCAACCATGAAAACAAACACTTTTGTTGTCCCTATCTCAATGTTTTTGCTGCTTTTTTTCCAAGTTTGTGTGTTTTTTTTGGTCACTTATTTCAAAATTGATTTTTTTTTAATGTTTTGGACGCTTTCTTTATCTTGTTGCTTTTCCCAACTTTAGTTGTATTATTTTTTATTTTTTTATTTTGTGTTCTTATTTCAACATCCCATATTTTCTGAGGATAATATGAGGGTTAAAACCCAAGATGGTTTCCTAAGCCCCTCCCCTCACAAGGGAGAATGAATGACATGCAATTTGACCCCTTCCCCTCCCCCCCAGCCCTGATTTGTGCATCTAAACAGGGAGCTATGGAGTCACACTACAGGCTGGAGGGGGTGCCAAAGGAGCCAGATTTCATTTGAATGACCGGCTTCATGTAGTTCTACTGCAACACATAGGGTCAGTTTCAGCAAATATGACAGAAAGTTAGTTTGATGAGTCTTACCCACTGCATCAAGTGTTCCCCTTCCAAGTTAGATCATAACATCATACTACATATTTTAATTGTTCCTGTGCTTCATTGAACTCATGTACGCTTTAAAAGGGATACAGCTCTTTTAGACATTTTCACTGAATCAGGTCAGAACATTTTTGAATATGATTATAATTCCTTATGTACTTCCGTGTGTTTGAACTAAGCTTTCCTAAGCATAATATGCTTGTGTAATGCATTGCTCACAAATGTTTCTTCTGGGAGTCAGTGTGGTTGCTTGAAGCAGATTTCTAGCTGCTCATCAGCTACTTATGTAAAAGTCTCCGTAAATGTTGGTCATTGACAAAATGGTAAAGCAATGCTTGAGCAGGATGTCACATCACACTGTCTTCTAGCAAAACGTGTTGAATTCTCTACAAGTTTTGCTGTTAAATACTCAAGATCTGTGTTCATCCCTCAACACAGCTCTCATTCCACGATAGCATCGTGGCCTGCCAAGGCGTATTTATAAAATCGCTGACTTCACGTGTTTTTCGAGCACAGCGAGAAGTGGTAGCAAGGTATTAGAAAAATACTCTGTCTCCCCGCTCCACAGAGACTTAAACTAAATTTACTGTCTGCCTCAGAGCTACTGCTCTCCTCCTCTGAGAGCAGACAAGAAGGCAAAGACAGAGAGAAATGGGGGTGAGAGACAGAACCACCCTAATCCTTAACAAGGGAAGTTAGGATCAACTTTTTACAGTGAGTGTATGCTCGTGTTTATGTGTGTGCATGTTGGTGTGTCTGTTCCCCTGGCCTGTCTGATACCCCAGCAGTGCTGCGGCAGAATTAGTGAGACTGTCAGACCCAGACTGCATAGCTGGGACCTGGATAAAGCAGCGCAGGAAGAGGCCTCACCTCTAGTTAGTCTCAGCGGGACAGACTGGAGCAGTTAGGAGACAGAGAACAACTGCTGCTGCTTCCCAGTCAGAGGTGGGAGGTGGAGGGGGGGGGGGGTGCTGAAACACACACACACGCACACACACACACACACACACACACACACACACACACACATTAAAGTTGTGGGGTCCAGCATTTTGTCCCCACAAAACTGTCGGAACCCCCTCAAGTATACTGGACTCACACTCCACATGCACACAAGCACACGCACGCACGCACACACACACACACGCACGCACACACACACACACACACACACACGCACAAAATCTCAATGTCTAATTTGACATATTCCACATTATGAAAGAGGATCTGACCGGTGTCTGTGCAGGATTGGAGTTGTTTAAAGGCCCCTTAGTGTACCTCAGTGTTATGAGTAATACAATAAGTATTGTACCTTAATAATATAGATGTTGAGTCCTTACCTTTTCAAATTGAAATGTTTAACCCTTGAGTTGTCTTCCTGCCAAAGTGAAAATATTTTGTTAATTGGATTTCTTATCGATGTTTTTAACTCTTTTTTTTTATCACGTTTTTGTCCCTTTTTCAACACTTTTGACGCTTTTTTCAATGTTGGTCACTTTTTTGAAATTTTCAACACTACACAACTCTGACTTAATAACTTTCGTTTTACAGTTGTTTTTGGAATTCATGGTCAATAAACCTCATTTATAGGAAATTATACCTAATGTTTGAGTTAGAAAAGCAGAAATTAGGAATTATTGAGACTAAAATTAAAGGAATGGATGTAGATGGATAATCACAGACTGGAATATGTCAACTTTTACTCAATACTATTTCAAAAACACTTCAATTTGTTTTTCAAATGCTATAAAATTGAACAAGACGCCCCAAAATTAATGAAAGTAGAGATGTGTACTTGCTAAATAGCGATGTGTGGAATCAATTATGTTATTTTGGGGAATTAAAAAGAACATTGATATGGGAAAACGGGTCAATTTGACTTGAGGACAACATGAGGGTGACTATAATAAGACAATAAGTACATAAGTGATTACATGTTCCGAGTAACTTTCCCAACACTGCATGCAGATACTCCAACTCCCACACACACACACATACACACTCAGTAGCACAGTAGCACAGTATCTTTTAACAGCGGGGCAAACTAGACCACCGGGAAACACAAAGAAATCAAAACACAGGGCGGCTAGCCTCCAGGAACCCTGCCTGCCGAGAGCAGTGAGACAAAAACATAAAAATAACCCGGAGCCATTTCCCTGGAACCGCCACTGTTATTATCCCAGCATCTCCACAGAAATAGACGTCCATTTCTGCGGGGGAGGACCACGCGGGAGGGATGGAGGAGCTCTTCTTCCCCAAGCCTAATAGGCCCACTTCGGTAAATCAGACGACTGCACAGGCCACACACACACACACACGCACACACCAACACGCTCAGAAATAGACTGCCGGCAAACGTTTCCATGCACAGTTCCTTTCTCAACTCTTACAGTAAAAGAGCGCTGGCCAAATCCCACAGGGAAATAATCCCGCTTTCCGGAGATCATTCTTTTTACAGATAGATGGCTTAGATATACATTTCTCACACTAAAATAGAGGCACGTGCTTAGTTTTCTGTCTATGGCATGATATGAATTTATTGACTTACTTAGCCAATTATCGGGCAAATGGATTAGAGAGTATTACATTTCCTGCCTTGTGTTTTTTTTTACCCTTTGCCATTTCTCCCCATCCTTCTCCCCCTATCATCATATCAACCCCTCTCACCTACCAGCCACATCGGTCTTCTCTGCTTGGAAACTGCCTCGCCCCTTCTTGTCTCTTTCCCTTCCTCTGTAATCCCACTGTCTGACCCTACCCCTCTCAACCGTCTTCTTCCATCTTTCCCTCCGTTCCACGCGACCCTTGACGCCACTCCCTTCCATCGTTCCGTGATCCTCATCTCATTTCCCTAAATCTCTTCCCATCCCTTCACGTCAGGGTCCCGCGTCTGGATCTGGGTGACATTTCAATAGTCACGCCTGTCACGTCACACAGAGGGGCGGCGTTGCCCTCCACGCGCAACCCAGAGAACAGAGGTGGTATTAATGTGCGAGTGTAATTCTCATTAAAGTGCAGCATTTTCTTTGAAAAAACAACTTTGCATGACGGGTGTGTGTTGCATTAAGTGTGCGAGGGCAGAAAAAGAAGAGGAGATGAATGAAAGAGCATCTAATTACATGACAGGCTTAGCCTCTGGATCTGCGTGATTGAATAGGGCACCTTTTCCTGATATTACTCCACAAAGCTTTCATAATATCATCCCTCTGTCCCTCACGTCCCTCATTATCCCCTCCACAGCTTGTGAATCCTTTGCAGCAGCGTGTGTGTGTGTGTAGAGTCTTGTTTAACTTTATTCGTGGGGTCCAAAACCCTGGAGTGCACAGTGCCTCGCTCAAGAGCACCTGGTAGTGCCCAGGAGGTGAAGTGGCATCTCTCCATCCACCAATCCACACTCTGTACTTTTTGGTCCATATTGGGACTTGAACCAGTGACCCTCCAGTTCCCAAACCAACTGCCTACGGACTGAGCTACTGCTAAGGGGCTACTTCAAGACTTGGTTTTAGGTTTAGGGTTAGAATTAGGTTATGGTTAGGGTGAGGGTAAGGGTTAAGGCTAGGCATTTAGTTGTGATGGTTAAGGTTTGGGTGAGGGGCTAGGGAATGCATTATGTGAATGACGGGTCCCCATAAAGATAGTGCCATGACTCTTTGTGTGTGTGTGGGGGTTCTCGTTTAGCTACATTCGTGGGGTCCAAAAATCGTGAGTCCAGCATACTTGTGGGGTCCCGACAGTTTTGCAGGGCCAAAATGCTGGAACCCACAAATTTAAAGGGGCTGCCTGTTTGAGGGTTAAGACTTGGTTTTAGGATTAGATTTAGAATTAGGTTATGGTTAAGGTGAGGGTAAGGGTTAAGGTTAGGCATTTAGTTGAGATGGTTAAGGTTAGGGTAAGGGGCTAGGTAATGCATTATGTCAATGAGGGGTCCCCACAAAGATAGTGCCACAGCTCTTTGTGTGTGTGTGTGTGTGTGTGTGTGTGTGTGTGTGTGTGTGTGTGTGGCCCCAACAGGACTGCCAATTCTGGGACATGCTTGTCGCTCTGGTCCCCAGCCTCCCATGGGCTGTCTGCCTGGGTTGTATTAGCCTGCGTTTTATTGACCCGGCGAATGAGTTTGGTTTTGTGTGCGAGTCGTCAGGGGGATAACTCGATGTTACCCGCCTGATGCTGTTGCTCTGCTGTGGATCTTACTTTTTCGGCCAGTGGATAACAAGGTTGACTCTCAGCTGGAGAAAATCTGAGCTTTCTGCTCCATCTGACTAAACAGACAGCGGCTCTGCTGCAGCAGACTCTGTGGGCGTTCAGCTGCACTCTGCCGCCTCTCTCCAGAGAGATGCTCCAGCGGGTCGGCGGATGGTCTGGTGGGTGTGCGTGCCAAAACAGGCCTCCGCATACATATGCATCCGGCCCCTGAGGAGGTCTAGATTGCAATTATAACAGAATGATATCCTGAGGGAAACAGGTACTTTGAAATGTTAAAATATTTTCTTACATAAGTACATTTTATATTCCAGAAGCAAACTTTTATTCCTTGACAGATGGATTATTTCCTCAGAAAATGGACTTTTGACAGTTTGATCTGGTTCCTACCTGTCCCCTGGTGCCAAGCATCCAAACATCTGGTGCATTGGGAAATTGGGACGCCAAGTGTTGTATCTAAACTCTGGCACCTAACTGGGTCAACTCTGAGCACTTGCAGGAATAATTCATATATTGAGAGTATTAACTTCTGGTGGAATTCAATAACAATCCAGCTGCGCTACAAATAGTACGAGTAAATCCAAAGCTTTTGACAAGATTTTACCACAGCTTCATCTTACAATCTCCATATCGGAACAATCACATAGCATAACTTTTGGACATATTTTTCTATGAAACTGGAGCACATTCATTTATAATCAGACTGGCAGCTTGGATTTAAACCTAACAGGACAACATGCTGAAAAATACAACATTTTGAAAAATAGAGAGGTGACTCATCTGTCTCATGAACACAGGTCATTTCCGCGGGAACTTCTCGTCACTCATGGCTTGTCAGCCTCGGGTGTTATTATTTTTTTTGGTACCTCTTTTCGCAGCAAGACATTTCCCAAACAGGTTTTAATAAAACATTTTGTTTCTGCCACAGAACGAGGGGCCACTAAGCCTGCAAAACAGCTAACCTTGTTTTTGTGACAGGCGAGCGAAGCTTTGCAGAATATGACAAGGACGATCGCATGAAGAGCCTCAGAGGAAAGCTCTTTATATTTACTCCTCTGTACAGTTTTTGCTGTTTGCAGATTTCCCTGGCTGAATTTATTGGCCTCTGCCACCTCTCTAGGCGGTTCTCTCTTTTACCTCCATCACATTTTCTCATTTCTTCTCTCCGTCTTCTGAGAGCCCTTTGGTGTGCTGTCAAAGTCACCCTCGCTGGTCTGAGATGAACATTGTATCCCCGACGTCTATGCACCGGCGACAACAAAACAAACAAACTGCTTTTGCCCCGCGCAGAGACATCAATTTACCCTGATCTTGATTTGGCGGTAATCGTCTGGACTGATGGACAATCAAAAGCACATCACACGCTCGGAGCAAAAAATAAATTAAACTCTTCTCGCCCGTGCATTCCTTTTCAAAAACCAATACCATTCCGGTGAATGTGCCATGCATCTACTGACAAAAAAACAACCCAGATTGAAAAAAACACACCCAGTTGGTGTCACATTAGATCTTTCCTTTAAGAGGCGAAAAGGCAAAACATATTCAAAAACAGATTTTTATCACTGCAAGGGCAACACAGAGTGATGGATTTCTAGGACTTTCTCTCCCCTTTGCGTAGACCATTAGAGGAAATTGAGCTTCCGTGTAGGTGGGATATTTTCTTGGGGGTTTGGGTGGGTGTATGTGTGGCATGGGGGCATCATTTTATGAGCTCTGGCATCTGCCGCAGCATGGAATAAACAACAGCTAGCGATATTGCATCAGTGATTACGGACTTTATGTTTTTGTCATTCCATTCTGTTGATTCAAAGGGCTAAATTCCAGTTTTTTTAAAACAGTTTTTCAGTAATAATACAGCATGATTGTACACAATGATTGGCATCATATCCAGTTGAACCAGTATTAAATGCTGTTGGACAATAATTACCACTGTGCTGCACTAGGCTACCTCTCTAAAGCCTTTAACACTGTTGGTAATATTTAACTGGAAATCTAATTTTGGTTTTGATGGATGGTCTGTTACAGGTCTAGACCACACTCTATAATTTACAAAGCCCCAACAATTCTACTAATTCATATCCAGCTGTAAAACTCCCTGGAAATGGTTCCAGGGTGTGGGGCAGAGAACATATAAAGGCCTATTTTCACATTTCAGGGAAAGCTGACAGTATGAAAGGGTTAAGAGAGAATTGATCAAGGCCATTTATCAGCTTGATGCACACGTCTGGTCTATGACATGTTTTTTTGATGTTTAAATGCCAACGGATGTGCAACAATCTGGACGATCTCGTGTCAGTTGTCATTTCAACCAGACGGAAAGGTCAGGATGCAAACTGGTATCAGGCTTCCTCTGATCCAAACCACAGATCGGAGAAGTGGCAACTTGCACTTTAGAACCGCAGCTCAAACTTTTTCTCGACATTTTCATCGATTTGGACAGGCATGGTAGAAGGCACACTGAAGACTGTAGAGTGAAGGTTATCAAGTGATTCACAAGGTGCATGCGTGTGAAATTGCATGTTCACAAGCCTAAAATGAGAAAGAGATTTTATATGTATATATTGTTATATATATATAGGACTATATATGTATATATACACAAGATAGAACTCTATAGTTGTGGCTCTGAAAGACCGGCTGGATCAGATAGGGTCAAATGTGGAATGAATGACAGAAATGTCAAGTCGGTAGCGAGAATAGCAATGAGAGTCTGTAGGCTAGTTCATCCCAGGTGAACCTAACACCATCAAAGATCATGTAGGATAACTTACTATGTCGGGGAAACCTTTTTTGGCCTACTTTACGTCCCATCAGCTACTTTACATCCCTTCGGCTCAAAGCAGAAAGCGCTATACCTCGTTTAATGGACTGTTCATTTGCTTTTTGCAGGATACAGCTGAGGGTTTCCTCCCCTCCTGTGCCACCCACACGTTTTTTCATACAAAAAAAGACATGTTAGCATATTCCTTTAGTTGAAAAGCAAATGTAGGCAAACAGCAATAGGCTTGCGCAGTGTGCATTAGTTAACTGCTCATTCACAAGAGTACTTAAGCCCTCAAGTGGTGGATGGGTAGAGACTAGGTGAGACTCTTCAGCTTGGAGGAGGGGTGGAAGTGTGCGGTGAGCAATCACCGATGCGATACATCACTCCTGCAGACGGCTCGGCGCAGATCAAAGCGGGGAGGCTTCTGGGAGGTTTCAAAGAGCATCCATCATCTCATTACATCCACAGCTTTCATGTGAAATGTTGATGAAAGAGACTGTCTTATCCCCGTCTCGCCGTCATTCACTGGTTACACGACAATAACATCAATTTAGCCTGTGAACTACATTTTTGTCAAAAAAACCCACAAGTGACAATTCCCTGGGCCAATCACTGGCTTTGACAACACTCTGGTGTGTCTACTGACTCAAACATTTGACAGCCTCCCATAATAATCCTATTCATGTGAATAAGATATTCCTTGAAATTACCTTGATAGAGAGTCATTATGCAATTATAGAAGGTATTTGACATTTCAAAATCACGACACACTCCTCAGATCCTAGCCTGTAACAAGTGGAATACTAAAGTAACCATATGTAGTTAATACAAATGCAGTACAGATCTGAATTTACTCTTTCATAAAAAATAAAAAATAAATCAATGACAGTGTATAATACATATCAAAACATTTTGGATCCATCATTTTTTAACCCAGAAACCACAATGTCAGACGAATCCTGGACCCAGGCAACTCCAGTAGTATTCTATAGCAACTCATACATGTACATATTTGCTGGGTCATTTATACGCGAACAATTTTTTTTTGCAAATATTTTATTACTTTCTTTACTCATAATACAAAGTGTTGGAGAAATTCAAATTTTCATCTGAAATTACCTTTGCTTTCCAAGAGATTTATTAGATCCATTGCCACTTTCCAGCTCTCGTATAGTAATGTCACGGTTGCATTACAAGCCAAACTCTAAAATCTAAAGAAAGCATGAAAGCATTGTACAACTTGTATAGCATGAACATTGCCTCTTCAAGATGTCTTGACTCTTTCTTCTTTCTTTGCCTTTAAACTTCACATTTACTGTAAAGGACAATCTATTCTTGCCCATTGCTAGCCGAGAAGGCTATTGCAGCACAGTGTTGATTGAGATAAAATGTGTAAAAAGGCCAGACTGCGAAAAAACTAGTCAGAATCCTACATCTGGACTATGTAATCTCAGCATGCCATTCTCAGAGGAATCTTTCCCACCATAGTCGGCTGCAGATAACTGAGACCATCTCCAACAAAAATCAAGTTTCCTTTACATGTGTTTGTCTTGCTCAACCAGAAACAAATTCAAGTTACAGTTAAGCTGCGTTACTATGAAGTGATCAGATCATTCACCAAATTGTCAAGTCCAGATCCAGTCTAAAATATTACTATCTTCAAGCCATATGGTAGCCGAAATGTTTTGTCAGTATTCCCAACAATGGAAAACTGGTGTAACAGTATCATCAAGAAATAGCCACAGTCCTCATCTTCATGGAGGGTTTGCTCATTGCCTGGCAACCTCACCGTGACAACAAGATTCAAGGAAGTCTTGGCGCCAGACCAAGGAATAGTCCCGCCCATGATTGATGCCATAATAGAAGGCATGACCCGCCTGTGATTTGTTGATCGGTTGGTTAGATTGAGGCATGAGGAGGACCAGTGGGTAAATTGATTTCTGAAATGTTGTGTAATGTGAAGTAATGTCTGTGTGTGTGGTGTGTAATGTGATGTCATAAATTGCATTGTCACATGCCAGATGGTAGGACGCCAGGAAGAATAGCTTTTAGCTTATGCTGAAGCTAATGGGGGGTCCGAATAAATCAAACAAACAAAAATATCAGGGTAAGCAGGGGCGTAGCACAAAGATGTGGACCCTGTAGAAAAGCATTTTCTATGGGCCCCTTCCCACATCCACAGCTATTCATTTTAGCATCTTTTTGGGGCCTCCTCACAAGAAATTCATAATTTCTTCCTTTTTAACTAAAACCTTATGTATAATTTGATATAAAAGAGATTTGTTCACCATGAATTCCAAGAATAAATGTAAAACCTATTATTAAACCAGCTCAGGTTTTTAAAAAAACCCCAAAAGCTGGAAAAAGTGACAAAAACATCAGAAAAAGCAGCAAAAACATCGGAAAAGCACAATTTTTTTTCTTCAATTTCGACCAGGAAGGACAAGTTCATAGTTAATGGGAATAGAACACAAGGGTTAAGAAAACTTGTCTGTTAGGTTAAAACCCTGATATAAGACAATTGTGTTGTTAAAAAGAGGAATACTGAATGTGTGTATCGTGTGTCATTTACATTACTGTAGGCCCTACATATTTCCATGGCATATGACACATATCACAGTGCCATTGTTATGGCTTAATCATGATACACTTTAAAAAGTGTTTTCTGTTTATACAATTATATTCTTTATGATATTAAGAGATGTGTTCCCAACTTTTGGTTCCTCTCTTTTTTCTTTTTGTGGCCTACTCTGTGAACATCGATCCATTTGCTTGTGTCTCTGTTCCACTTGTGTTTTTTCACCTAGCAGCTAACTACTAACCTTTTTCCCGAGGCTGAATAGCAAACACAGGCAGTTTCTGGCGAGGTGTCAGCCCAAGAGAGTGTGGGATCAATTGGGGCCAGACAACCCATGCCACATCTGTGGGACCCCCCGGGTAATTTGGCCCTACCACTAAAGACACCCAACAGCCCCTGCCCATCACCCTTGACCTCACCCTGACACTGTTACTGGGGTGACAGTTAGCAGCAATTTATTTCCCCTTACCTACCTTGACTGCCTTTTCTACTCTTTTATTTTTCTTGGTTCAGTGTGTTGCCAGTTGGACCTCAGGATGCCATTTTGAACTTAACTGAAGAGTGATAGCAGAATTATGCTCTATGTGGTAGTACTATCAAGAAATGCAAGGATTTTCCTACAGTAGATCTCAAGTGCTGAACACGCAAACACAAGTTGAGTGAAACGTATTTAATGTGCAGTTGTTTTTATATAATGATTGAATTTCTGACATTAGGGTTCACACTGTAAATCAGTTGTAAAATTCCATTACTTCTACATGACCTCTCACTACTAGGTCTGAACATAATTTTAAAATACCTTCATGGTTTGTGGGAACTATCCGGTCTGCACTGGTGCAATATAGTAGCCCTATATTTCCTGACTTTATCAGAAAAATCTGAATTTAAGTTTAGAATTTGTATTACAGTACTGACAAAACTATTGGTCAAACGACACCCCGGACAAGACTTTCATCCCGGACACTGTGGATCGTGTCCCACGTGTGACGATTCATTTCTCTTCTTTTATAATCACAACCATCCGGTTGTTGTCGCGCGTCCCCCTGAGACCGCCGCAGTCTTCCTTGTGTGGCGTTTAATTTCCCCGTTGTTGCATCCCCCAGAGTCTTTGGATCGTGTCCTGGCGCATGAAAAAAAACAAGATGAACGTGTCCATGTACACAAATCAATTGACTAAAAAAAAAACAAGACCATTTCACAAACTGCAGTGAAACAGTGTTGGAGGGAAAGCTGTGGAGCTAGCAAGCTAGCTAGCAATGTATATACTGAACTGTACAGAGCTGTAGCTAGTAAGCAGCATATTGAACCAGCTGATCAGACTCAGACGCTAGTTGTAGCAACAGTCCTATTGTAGCTGTACAGAGCTGTAGCTAGTTAGCAACACACCTATTGTACCAGAGCCACAGCTAGTCAACAATATAGCCTGCCTAATGTAGCTGTACAGAGGCTAGTTGCAGCAACAGTCCCATTGTGCCAACTGTACACAGCTGTTCCAAGGTTAGTTGAAGTAACAGTCGTTTTTTTACCTACTGTACAAAGGCTAATCGTTAGCTGTTGCTAGCTACCAACACACGTTGTATCCATTTTACAACAACACATCTTCCATGGATAAAACTTGGCTACAGTTTACACCATCTATACATCAAATGTACTTCTCTCAATTGACTTTGTGGGATTTGCACTTAAGCACCAGCTAAAATGAGAGGATAGATTCATTTAGCTTAGCCTGCTGCCCCGGCTTCTGGTAAATAAGTACAAAGTCAAGCTGCCAAACATCACATTCTGTGTTACAAGGCCCTCCTTGTTTTCCTCGCAATTTTTAGCCAGCCATATTTATACCTCTTTCTCATACCCATTCATCTATCTGCATGACCTCCAGCCAGGCCTCACCTTGTGAAAGATATGACAGAAAAGCACAGTTGAGTGTGGATGAAAAGAGAGCATACAGTATATTGGAAGGCAGCATATTATTAATGTGACGAGCACTAATTCAAACTGAAATTTCCACAAATATGCACACACACAGACACTGTCTCACACACAAACACACCGACAGCAAGACTCCTGGGAACGATGGATCTTGATTAAGTGGGGGGAAGGAGGGAGTGGGGAAGGTGGAAGACGGCGTCAGAGTCGTTTAACGTGAAGTTATGACACTTTTATGAGGCCTGCTTTAAAAATGTGCAAATTCAGTACAGAAACACGCACACATGAACACACACACATCCACGCACACGCAGGTAGGCCTATGTCTGGCTCAAAAACAAAAGCCTTTCCACAGCACATAACAGGCTACAAATCAAGCATAGCTACTGATAGGCGCTAAGCCATCTTTTCCTGTACAGTTGTCAGCTGGGACTGCTTTCTCGTCTATTTCAGAGCCTCTTGATGGAATGACCTTGGATTGAGGACTTTTTTTCAAGCTTCATTTTTGCAATTGTCAGCATGTGTGTGTGTGTGTAGTGTCTGTGTGAGCGTAGACAAACCTAGCCTGTCGTGATTTGTGGGAAGAAAGCTTTGCTTTTTTTTGCACAAAGTTGGAAGCTTGCTCTTGTCCCGCAACGCATTCGGAGTCTGTCAATCAATAGCCTTCAATTACAAATATAATACACTCAATTGACTCGACGGGCGGGCGGCTAGATTGCAGTGTGGAAAGCTATTAAGGGGGTGCGCCGTGGCGTGCAGAGAGGCGAGCCCCGAGAGTTGTGTGTGCACATGAAGAGGGGCGAGGGGGGCAGAAGGGCTGAATGCAGGACGCTGTCAGGAACTAATAGCTTAGGGGGTTTATTGCTGTGTGTGTACAGCAATCTCACTCTGTCTTAAGGAGGATGTGAGTTGGGGAGGGGGAGGGGGGAGATGGTACTGATAAGATAGAGAGGGTTTCCCCACGTGGGGTGGTTTGGGGTATGGGAGAAAATGAGGATTGGGAGGTACCATCTGCATGTACAGTATTTGTGGTTGACAGTGTATGCATTCGACAATGTAACAGCCGCCGCAGCCTGCCAAACCGGCTCCACTACCCACAGCAGACTGCTACATGACTTCTCCAAGATTGAGAGCTACCTCTGCTGTAATACACCTCTGTCAGAAGAAGACAGGCATAAAAAAGAGGGACTGAGGCTGGATAGCGATAGACAGAGAACGGGAACGGGAGCTGTGGGTGGAGGATGAAAAGGACTCCGAAGATAACTTAAGCATTTGAGAGACAGGTGCAATATAGAAGAAGAAGATACCACAGGGTGGGAGGAAGCAATGCAGGATGGGGGGATAGGGGGGTGTTAGAAATGAAAGAGGAAGATCTAAGGAAATGACAGAATGAAAAGCAAAGATAGGGTATTGGACAGCTATTTATTTTCATAAATATGACTCTCTAAAAAGTTGAATCAAGCAGCAATAAAGCCGGGAAACTAGGAGACAGATGGTGACAGACAAAAAGAGAAATTAGGCTGAGATGAGGAGCAATGAACGGAGAAAGCTTTAAAATCTCTGCATTCTGCTCATGCTGATTTTTTGTTGATATCACAGGCATACGATAAAATGGAACCCCGTGGTATTTGTTTACTGACAGATTTCTTCAGACTAACACATTCGTTGTGGTCCCATTGCTGTACCTACTGTAGTCAAATACAAGTCAAGTTCACCAGATGCCCGAACCACCTCAACTGGCTCCTTTACAGGAGACAAAATTGCCCAAACCCGCAATACCTGACTTTATCAGGCAATCGGAAGTTTCGAATACAGCATGACATCCCCTTTTTAAGTTGATGGGGCGAAATAATTTTGATTTTATTTGTACATGCTGCATTTATAGTGCAACATAAGCATTCAGAATCTAAGTCCAGGATGTCAAATATTCCAGCTACAGCCTTGCTGGAAACTGCTTGATGCCAACAACAAATATATAAAACTCATAGAAATAGAATTAGAGTAGAACAGATATTGAACTGTTTGCCATGGTCATTTGACTAGTTCAAGAGAAAATCACGATTGTTAGTTGTCATTGTGCCAACACACGCCACAATAACAGTGTCACACTCACTAGTTTGACAACTCTGTTTTGGCCTATCAGTTAAAATAAATCAAATGTGATGACTTGATTATAGAAATATGAAGCAATAATATCCAGCAATGGATTGCACAAAAGACACCTCTCTGTTGTGGTTTGGGGTTTTGCTTTGGGTTCTTTTCCCCATTTTTTGGTTTTGTTATCCTGTCTTGTTTCCTCCCCGGTCTTGTGTTGTCTCGTTTCCTCTTGAGTGTCAGTGTGTTCTGTTTCCTGTTTTATTTTGAAGTCTGGTTTTTGTCTCGTCCTGTCTTTAGTTTTACTTCCTGTGTCTTCCTGCTCTTGTGATTACCTGATGTTTTCCACCTGCTTCCCTGCCCTCTTGTCACCTGCCACTCGTTACCTCATTACCTCGTGTATTTAATGTCTGTGCTTCGGTTGTCTCTTGTCAGATCCTCGTGTCCGGTCCTTGTGTCTGGTCCTTGTGATCCTGCTGTGCTGTTCTTTGTCCTGTGTGGTTCTTTCCCCCCCAAGAGTTTTCCCACAGCTGTTGTTTTTTGATTTGCTTCCCCCCTTGGACTGTTTTGAGATTGTTATTTTGGGACTTTTTTTGCATCTGTTGCAGATTACGTGTTACGTGTAGGGACCATCATTATGCTACTGTGGAAGTGGGGTACTATTTTGAGCCTTGTTAGCAATTTCTTTTAACCTCACCCGTACCCTCATGATTAGCATCATAAGCTAATTAGTGGTTTGCGATAAAACTGGTCACATTCGATTAGCACAAACGGATCCCAGAGAAAAATCAACTTGTTTCACGTGTAATTAACCCCTAGGTTCATTTGGCGCCGGATTTGTCCTTTAAAACAAATTCTCATGTAAGTAGCTGCCCAAAACCATCTAAACCAGCAGATGTGGCAACACTTCCTGTGTATTGTACACCCACGCATACACCCTGACCTTCTCCCTACAATGTCAGACTTCCTGATTTGAACTCCAAAACATACGTGGCAAATCAAATTTATTGATTAATAAATGTGTTTTGTAGCAGACAGAGCAAGAGTAGTGTGATTTGTAGCCTATCGAGTTTTGGTACCAAGTTTTCATAAATGTAGTGCCTTGGTTTCAACAGGAACAATCAAAGTCAGTTAAACTTTCCCTTGAACCTTACCAAACTTAAAAAACCAGGCCTGGTGAAAATCCGAGCCTTCTACAGTTTTCAGGTCAGCAAAACACAAACCTTGAGGTCATTCTCCATTTCTAAGTTGTCTCTTCCTCCTCCTCAGCAAGAACAAGATGAGCAACTTCTTTTCTCCCCGCCGGTAATGTAATCAGTGGGCTAACACAAAATAGATGGCAACAGAGTGAAGAAGTGTTCCAGGAAAAAAGAATCCGTTGACTGTCTGCATGGGTGTGGATGTGTGTGGATGTTCGAGGTCAATTGCATTTTGTAGAGCTGATGTCAGAACGGCGGGGTGGAAAGCGGACTGGAAGCTCTGAGACATCCACGTGCGTTTTCATTCATTCCTCGCAGACGGTGTCTTTTTCACGGTCCGCTGCTTCGTCAGCACGATCAAACAACGTCCCGTTGCACCAGACAAAGCTGACTTATTTGCTGCTTTAAGGCAAACACTAACCCAAAGCACAAATCCTACATGTGCAATACACTGCTGCTCTAAGACACTTCAGTGAATGTTTGTGAAGAACTCTCTGAAATATCTAGAAACCAGAAACTCAAAGCTGCACCCTGCGACGTCAAACACGAAGAAATGACTTAGAGTGAAGCACGACTTTGTGCAGAGTACAATATTTATCCAAGCTTTTTCATGGATTTCAGCAAATTCTATGTAAAAGTGTTGAGAAGATTTACTTGCATACTTAATCAGCTTAATCACTGTGTGCGCTCAAAGTCGCTACTCTCCTATTCACAGAAAGTGGAAGTGCTTTTAGATTTGTTTCTCAAAGCCTTTCAGTGTCTCGCCTTCGTTGTTCCTGCCTTTGAAGGCTTGTTTACGCACATAAACCAGACCAAACTATCCAAAATCATAAGAGAAACATGTAGGAGTTGAGCTCCGGGGGTAGATTTTCCTTTTTAATGTGTCACATTAGGTTCATCATGTCCTCTGTCAGACCCAATGACGCTGAATGCAAAAAACATTCCAAACTTCACCAGAAATAAATAAATTTTGCAGCAGATATTTACCCCCCGTGAAAAATCCTTAACATGGTTTATGATCAATAAAACATCAGGCAGCCATGAAAGCATCTTTGATCTGAGGCATTTCATCTGTGTTCTAAATAGGCTGCATGCTTCAATATTCATCTAAGAGGAGAATTGATTTGTGTGTGAGTGAGTATGTATTTGTGCACTCATGGACTTGTGGGGTCATGCTAGGTGTGTTAGTCTGTATGGGAAGAGTGAACCCACTGTGGTCCGTGGGAGCATCAACAGAAGACTGTGCAACCCATGTCAAATTCATGTACCGTACTGCGCCCGCTTTAACAAAAGAGCCCCGGAATGGTTTCTGGGGGAAGATTACGCGGGAGGATGGAAGCTGACAAAAACAAGACTGACGAGAGAACGATATAAAGGCGAGCGGTGAATCTGCCTTTTAGGAGAAAGAGAGAGAAAAGGGAAAGGGATCCCTGTGGAGAGTCAAAGGGTTGAGTGGAGCCAAAGCGAAGCCCCCAACCCTGTTAGAAATACCATCATCCCCAAGAGAGATAGAAAGACCATATGCAACCCAAGTTGAGCCACAGTACAAGCTGAAATATTTGACTCTACAAAAGCATGAGGCAATAAACCCTTCCTCTGGCTCTCGCTGGCCTGTCCTGAAAACTCACGAGATCAGTATCGTATCAAGGTGTGGAGCAGTGCTGTAGGAGGCTACATGAGTCTGGACTCAAGATGTTTCTCTCTTGTCTCTGACTTGTTTTGGACTCGTTGGTATTTGCTCTAGGACTTGGCTCGGACTGGCTCATTGGACTCGCCAAATATTCTAGTTGGTCTCGACCGATCTAAAGGGATTTCCTCCCTCAAAAGTGAACCACTAAGGAAGTGCACTTAATCAGAAAACAGGTATTGGTTTAATTCAAAATCCATCTAGTATGAGCATTAACATTGGTTACCTGGGATACGCCCTGCTGCATCATGTACCTCAATCATCAGGTATCAATCCTTTTCCTTTTGGCCACACACACAATGTCAGCAAGCACTGCGTACTATGGATTCTTCCAGACAGTGTCAGTCTTATTTAAAAAAACTTCAAGTAAAGTGTTGCCAATGCTTTTAGTAAATGATGTGCCCGAAAACCCCTACTGTCTCAAAATACAGGAATTAAAACATATTTCTTGTGAAGTCAGACAGCTGTGCTGAGGAAGGAAGTGTATCTGCTTTGTCAGACATATTTTAATACGTCAAGGGGCTGTGCTCAAGCTAAAAGGGGGCTTTACATTGTTCTCAAAATTCAAATACAAGCCATAATTCTACCTTTATATTTTCTTGCAAGTTCTGAACATGATGGAATCATTGCATGTCATTTAGCTGACGCTTTTATCCAAAACGATATGTCAGAGGTTGCACGCCTCTGGAGCAACTAGAAGTTAAGTGTCTTGCTCAGGGACACATTGGTTGATGTCTCCCACAACAAAGGCATGTGTCATATCCACTGCACCATCACCACCCTCAGAAAATAAAAAAAAACACACTCTACATGTTGTGCAAGTTCATTTTCCAGTCAATCTGGTATGTAGTTTAAGTATAATTGCATCCCCTCTAACAATATAGCAGCTCTTAGTTCTGTAGGCTGTGTGACTTGGGCCTATACAACAAACAGGTGGCGTATAAAGCAAATGCCATCATCTCTGAGTCTCAGTCTGCCATACTCACATTGTGTTATTTAAGTGCTCCCATCTGCTCTTTAGTCTTAGCACGACAGAGAAAACAGACAGGTCAAAGGACTTCTTTACCTCCGTTTCTCTGGGCCTTTGCACTGTTGTCAGTGCGGTTGTCAGTCATGATGTCAACAACTGCTGTACGGGATAACTATAATGGTGACTATGTGGATTGTATGACTAATAACGCTTTTAATACTAGCTTTGAAACAATTTGCTCCTCGATTTAAATACAGACAAAATTAACCTGCAGGCTGGATGACCGCAAAAATGATATTCACCATTCAAACTGCATTTAAAATGTTTATCTGACATATTTTCGCAATTGGGGCTACTGATTACCATCTTACAATGAGTACACTGGGAACATAGGACCCTGGAAACAAAAGGATAACCCTGTTTTGTTAGTCTAGCCGCACCCCACCCTGAATTAAAACACCATTGACCACTGTTGTGGCTTAGTAAATACAGTGCGATGCAGAGCAGTAGAGAGATATTGAGCAGTACTGACTAATGGAGAGAGGGATGTGCTGGTTTTCCATCTCACCAGCGGCATGTAGCTGTCCACAGATCACATTGCATTTACTTATGCCTTAGAGATCATTAGGGCCCTAACTCCTGAAGTGTCATCCAGGACATTCTGGGTAGGAGGCAACAGCCAGTAAGAGGGAGCTTAAAAATGGGCTGTCTTCAACCAAATCGCTGGGAGAAGGTAAAAGGGAGACAAGCCAGACAGAGTGATGTGCTTCTTAATGTCTACCAGGTGCCATGTTCTCATTATCACACCCATAACAGCTGGGTGATGCTGGAAAACCGCCTCATTATCAGGATTACTATAGATTGTGATTTTGTACATTTGTGTGTGTATGTGTGCATAGTCACTGTATGTCCCTACACATGTGAATGTGTATGCGTGGATTTATATATCACATCTGTGCTCGTGGCAGGGAAGCTATTTCAGTAAAAAAAAAAATGTATTGCAATTACCCCACTCACTCACTCACTCATACGATAACCCACAATTTTCCAACCTGGGCATTAAAAACTGATAGGTTGAATATTTAGGCATGCATGTTATCATATGTATTTCATAATCTTATACAGTGTTTTACATAGAAGGGTTAGTCTGGAGGTGTGTGGATTCTTTTAAAAATACAATAGATTTTCCCCAACTTCCTTCACCTCTGTCCCCCAGCTCCTTATTTCCCGACTTAATTTTACTTGTATTTTGTGTGATTTGCTTGTCCCAGATGAGAAATGTGTGAAGTGTGTGTGTGTGTGTGGAATGTAGATGGAGTGAAAAAGCGCCGTGTTGCCCTGTCACTCTGTGTGGTCTTGTCACACTCTGGCTGTGTGGAGTGGCTCCAACATGTCCTCTGGCCCTGCCCATCAATTATAGATGGAACCAGGTGCCAGAGAGTGCACCCTCCAAACACAACGCAATATCACACACACACACACACACACACAGGTAGGGCTGTGATTGGCATGGCACAAATAAATATGCTTTAATAAACAAAATAAAACCATGTAGCAAAGCCATTCAGCTGATAACTAGCCCCATGTTGGACCAAGGGAAACGAGCTTTTGGGGGGTTGTTTGGCTCAAGGTCATGGTGTAAAGGACCCAAGGGTGACATTTCTCCGAACCATTACTTTAACCCTCATTGCTGCTTAAAATTGTAACCAGGTAGCAAGGAAATGCTTCAACAGAGTCAGATAAAACATGAATGTCTCTAACCGTTCTAACAGTATAGCCTAATCATTGATGAACACGACGCTCTACCGTGCCTCGAAATGCCACACAGTGCCCCGCTATGCCATGAACTACTACAAAGTACTATATTAGTCACTGTTCCATTATCTTTTACTGTGACTGTTGTTGTCTTTGTGCATTACAACCCCAACCGGCCCGACCAGGAGCCTGGGTCTGTCCGAGGTTTCTTCCTAAAAGAAAGCTACTAGAACTTTTAGGTCCTTGTGTATTACGTGGTCTAGTGTGGTCTAGACCTACTCTATTTGTAAAGTGTCTCGAGATAACTCTTGTTATGAATTGATACTATACATACAACTGAATTGAATTGATGACGGTCTGTTTGCGGCTGCAGGACCTGGAGCTCACCGTCGGTGTTTAGTTTCACTGTTAAAAAGTGTTAATTAAAAAAGAATTTATTTAGAATCTGGCTAATTGTCTAACGCTAGCATGCTATTTCACCAAGCTTCCATGCAACATAAATAAGCCGGGCAGAGTTGTCCCCCATGTGGCCATAGAAACCCTGCTTTCCCCGTTCTGTTGGCTCAGAGCTCCACAGTCCTTAAGTCTACAAGTACAAATTAGTTTTGCACCGGATGTATCACCAAAAGTGTTGCAAAAAAAAGGCGTCGATTTGCCACTTTATGATGCGAGAGAGCACATATGTGAAGTTGCAGTGACAGATTCAACAGGTTGGAATCACTCAGTTGTGGTTGTGGTGGAAAATGAACCAGAGTAAAAACAGTATACGAGTGACTGTTGCATTACAAGTTTGCAGCTGTCATTGTGTCCATGCAAATATCAGTCAACACATTTGTGAAGTTTTTTTGGTGACTTCACATTCAGAACACAGGTGTTTGGACAATAGACAAAGTCCAGATTTCTTTCACAAGCTCTTGTGTGTTTTTTTTCTTCTTTGTGTGACTTCAGATTCAGATCACATGTGTGTTTGAACGTTCACACATTTCAGCATGCAAGTTCAGAAGTTCTCATATTGTGGTCTACAAGCGTTCACATTTTGCACCAAATTTACCTTCATATCAACCTTCTAAACTCTATAAATGGAGAGCATTCGTCTTACTTCAGGTCCATGCATTAGCATGGAAAGAAATCCAAAAGCTTGACAGCCCTGCTAACGGCTGCTACACTCTATGATCAGATAATTCCTCTTCATGGGAGAGGTTGAGCAAACAGTGTGTTTGTCGCTGTCTGTCGGTGTCAACACCCTGCGATTGTCACTTTGGCAGCTTTTGTCTTCAACACAACAGCACACTTTCTCCTCAAGTAATTTTTGCTCACTAACTCACTTCCCCAGTTTGACCTGTCTGAAATGGAGAATGAAAAGCTGGAATGATGTATGCACGGGCGCCTGGCAATCGTCAAAGCATCAATCAAACGTTTTAACGCTGTGTGTTCTATTCATAGAGAGTCATTAATCACAGAGGAGCGTGTCTAGCTGCTGCCTCAAAAGAGCCTGTAGCGACGATGGAGGCGAAAAACTTTTTTTTTTCTCTTTGAAACTTGAAACTGAGCTCCTTATCTGTGGAGTCTAGATCTAAACCAAATGTAGGTGTTAACCTTTACCCCAACAGAGTGGGTTTCCAAAGATGTGTGTGTGTGTGATTGTACAGTGCAATTGCATGAATATAAGATTTACACTTCCCTATAATGTGCTCTCTGCCTTTCACTTATGGAGTGCTTTTGTGCAGACGGGAGCACGTAGACACACACACACACACTGCAGCTGTTCATGTTTTTCCAGCTGACAGTATATCGATCAGCCTCTTGTTACATTATGATAGCAAGCCTCAGTGTTATTCACACCATTAGACAGACAGAAAATAGCACCATTGTGAATTCCGCATCACTGTGGCGGGGCCTGTGGGTCCTTAATGCCTGTCCAGATGGATTTTCTGAAATGAGCATTTCCAAAGTCACTCCGCAGTTGCTAAGAACAGGACTAGACAGCGACGTTCAATTTTCAACAAGCATTCTCACCTTTGGTGCAAACTTAACAGCTAAGACGGCGCTCCATTACAGCTGCACTAAGATATTTATGGAATGAATGAAAAGGATGCATTGTACAGGCGTTGAGATGCGTAGGATGCCCTGAGGCTGACAGGGCAGCTAACAGGTGACAGCATGCTATTACAATTACAGGATGTGAGGCGTGGACATCAATCAATATCAAGACACTAAAAGACCAGACTGTTTAAAGAGGGTCATGGCTGGTGCATTAAACTGAGACTATGTGTGCATATATGTATGTACAGTATGTATGTATGTACAGTATGCATGTATGTGTATATTTATGTACAGTATGTATAAGGTCTACTGTCACTGATAAGATATACTTCTTGTTTTGCTTTTCTAATTAAACCATTGTTAATCATAGACATATTAAACAGTCATGTCATAAACAATAGTGATTATTCATAAATTCACCATACTGACTCATGCAAATTAGTACCTGAAGTTTGCTAACATTAGCCACCAAAAGCTAATGGTCTTACCACACTAAGTAAGGCTGCATAGTATGCTGATGAAAAAGTACATATAGCTTGACTTTAATCATACAGTAAACAATTTTCATTATTATGTGTGTTTCGCTTGGTTAATATAAATTCCCACTAACCCTGACATAAACCAGAATGTTGCACATCATAAGCAAGCATTCCACTAGAAGTTGTAATCATTAAGAAATTTGGTTCAGGCAGATGTGCGTCACCAAGGATTTGGTACCCTTGACTCTTCTAGTTACCCTGCCTGACTCCAACCTCAGGCTCATGCCTACTCCAATTGTTAATTGTTTTATTCACTAAAGCCTAGTCTATCTCCATTTCAATTGCTCTCGTTCCGCCGGAAATTCCACTGGATGTCACTCTTTTCGGATGTCTGTCACCAACCGCTTTCTTAATGTTGGGGTTCCAAACTCTGGTGGACCCCCCAAACGAGATTCTGATTAAGGATGCTCCGATTGATCGGTCACTGATCGTTATCGGCCGATAAAAGCTTTAGTAGTTTGATCGGTGGTCTCCATAAAGGCTGATCAAATGACGCCCTACTCCTGGGAAAAATTCATACTCCCAAAAAATTACTGCAGTGATTGACATTTTTTAGATTTTGAGCTTGGACAAAAAGCTAAAAAAAAAAATATTGATATACAGTATTCTCGATGTGTGACTTTTTTCAGATCAGTACAGCAGGAGGACAAGCCTACAATACTTTTATCTTGACATCCCAAGATATGTGATTTAGTTTTCTTTGCTTTCAGTTTGAGTAAATTAACAATGACAGTTTTTTTGTAATTTATTCTAAGCTGTTTAAGGTGTGTTTCTACAGAGCAAGTAGAATGTTGAACGATTCCTGTCAATAAAAGTAAAAAGTTGACAACTCACAATACATTATCTTCTGTTAATTTTTATACATATACATTGTTGTTAAGACTATTTCAAATTGGTGATCGGTGGTGATTGGTGACAATCAATACTGCTTCAAGCAATTGTGGATTTTCAACACTACGTAACACTAACTTATTACCTTTAGTTTTACAGTTATTTTTGGAATTTATAGTCAGTAATCCTCATTTGTACGAAATTGTACCTAATGTTTGAGTTAGAAAAGCAGAAATTAGGAAATTATTAGGAATTATTTAGACTAAAATTCAAGTAATGGATGTTGATGGATAATCACAGACTGGAATATGTCAACTTTTACTCAATACTATTTCAAAACCACTTCCATTTGTTTTGAAATGCTATAAAATTGAATAAGACCCAAAATTAATGAAAGTAGAGATTTTTCAGATTTTATATTGTTTTACCTTTACATCATGTCAAGAGCTACACCTTCGAGATGTAGGCCGCCTCTCTTTAATCTTCTACTGTGCTATTGCGAATCTAAATTCTTGTTTCTGATTGGCAGGCCGGTTTCCTCCAAATAATATAGCATAGTCCAGTTACACATTTTGAACTAAATCAGTGTCTGAAGTAGAGTATAGTTATCATAGTGACAATGGTTGACAAAGCAACCTAATTAAATTAAAGCAGTGGTAAGGATTTCTAGGATAAATCCGAGGAGTGCCAAGATGATTAACAAACTTGGCAATAAATAGAGTGTTTCTGTTGCGTGTAATCGTTACTTTTTGATTGCTAAGCGCTGGTGTATAGCTCTTCGGCTGTGCTGCTCGCAGCTCATAGAAATGAGCAACCCATGACAAATGACTGTGAACAAACTTTTCGTTGCTTTCAAAAGGTCACGAGCCAATTATGGTGGGAACCACTTAGTCAAAAAGACTACAATCTGCGATGCATGGCAATTGCATGAACTGTGTTTCAACCTGTAGGGGGCATTGAGTCCACTTGATAGAAATCCACTTGTGTAGTATCAAAGCATGACGTTAAATATAGGGTGTAAAATGAGGCTGATCCGCTGTTGAATCACAGCACCACAAGATCGTATTCAGAGAGGATTCAAATGGGTACCTCTTGGGAAACTGCATGTGTAGTTTTAGGAAACATATGCTATGTGCTACTAGCCTGCGGTGGCATGTGTCTCCGTACAGCGTGTCCCTGCACGTGTGAATGTGTACGGAAAGATTTGCATTTCAAATATGTATACCTGCTTGTGTGTGTGGCACGGAAGCTATTTCAATTCAATTTTTAAAATAAATTGCATTTCACCCTTTATGTTTACACACACACACACACACACACACACACACACACACACACACACACACACACACACACACACACATATATACCACTATCTGTGATAAGCAATCAATGAAATCCTCTGTATCATTACAGCATTAGTCAATTTAGTTAATCATAAACACTCAAAAAGCGTTGATAAGCATGATGGTATATAATCATTCTGGATGCTTGTATTCTTTGAGGACAATCTGCACAGAAGGAGAGAAACTCTCAATTACAACACATTGGTAAGAATGCAGGGCGCCTTGCTTTGGCGGGGGAACGAGCCGATCCCCTGAGTGAGCTCCTCAATAGAGAATAATGAAAAGAAGCATGTTGAAATGGCCTCGTCAGAAGCGTAAAAGCTGTTTCCATTCCATCCCACTGACAAGCTCATGTTGAGCAAACTCAAATGCAAATAAGGTGGCTGGAAGCAAAAACAGGCCGTCCTGACATAAAACCATGTCATAAACACCCACATTGATGATATCTTCCAGGAATTGTCTAATTTTGGAAAACACGCTTTAGTGAAGGCTATGCTAAAGCAACACATAACGTCTGAAGGCACAAATAAGGATATTCAATGAGTCATGATGTCAATCCACGGACTGGAAATGCAACCCTGTGTCTTCAGTGTGGGAGTGACGGCACCGTGACATATCTTTGGTTGTTGCGCGCTGATATTTCCCGCACACCCGACTGACATAAAACACTGTCATTCTGACATTCACGCTCACTACACCCTGATTCATGGAACACAGACGGAATAAAGCTCAGCTACGATTGCTGTCACGATGAACTGTGATGTTGCTATTAATTGATTCTGTACGGCAGCGATGTTTATTCTCCCCCTGTGCCATGGCTGTCATTCATTTGTCTTGGCAATATAACAGCAATGTGTGTGGGTTGGATGATAATTGTTGTGGACACGATGAGACGGACGGCGGCGCACTTAGTGGATCTTAGCTCCCGTGGACTTAAGTGGCTGTGGTGGATCAGTAAAGTGCTTGTGGAAGCACAGGGGCAACCTAACCCATCTCCAGTTTCTTTAACCTCGCTCCACAAATGCAGCACAGACACTGAATGCCACCCTCTCCTTCATTTACACATTCACCCCCTCCTTTTCTCTCTCCATAAATCTCTCCTTGCCACATTCTCTCTCCCCATCCCTCTCTTCTCTCTCCTCCATTTTGTAACCGAGGCGTGCTCTGTGCTCATCATTCCTGTCGAGCCCTGATTCACTTTCCTGTAGTCCCACTCTCCATCCATCTTGCCGACTTTTCCGGCGTCTCACGCATGCAGTCTCTCCTCCACCTTCTCCGCTCTTATCTCCTCATCCTCCCATCAGTCTCCATCAGTTCTGACTGCTGCCACTTCAGACCTGTCTGTCCATGCATCTCTTTCTTATTCTCCCCTGCTCTTTCCAGCACACAGTTCCCCCCCGTGTCCCAATCAATCCATCTCTCTCCTGGCCAACTGACTCTGACACCAGCAGTGGTGTCGGGGGGTGGGGGGTTACACCATTAAAGCATTTTGTTTGCCACATATTAGTAAAAGAGGCTGTGGACAGGAAGATAAAAAATACCTTACTTACTTTTAGGGGCCGCCAGAAGATCCGCCGGATGT
The DNA here is from genome assembly GCF_013103735.1 of Etheostoma cragini. NCBI lineage: Eukaryota > Metazoa > Chordata > Actinopteri > Perciformes > Percidae > Etheostoma > Etheostoma cragini. The sequence continues at coordinate 2,110,833 of NC_048420.1, read as the reverse complement.
CCCCAATTTAAGGACAGATGACAGTCTGTCATCTTCTGCTTTCTTTGTGTCAGCGTTCTAACCTCCGCTGGCTTTCTGAGGACTATGGTTACCTGGTCCTCAGATCTCTGCAGGGTAAATCCAGACAGCTAGCTAGACTATCTGTCCAATCTGAGGACTATGGTTACCTGGTCCTCAGATCTCTGCAGGGTAAATCCAGGCAGCTAGCTAGTCTATCTGTCCAATCTGAGGAATATGGTTACCTGCTCCTCAGATCTCTGCAGGGTAAATCCAGACAAGTAGCTAGACTATCCGTCCAATCTGAGAACTATGATTACCTGGTCCTCAGATCTCTGCAGGGTAAATCCAGACAGCTAGCTAGACTATCTGTCCAATCTGAGGACTATGATTACCTGGTCCTCAGATCTCTGCAGGGTAAATCCAGACAGCTAGCTAGACTATCTGTCCAATGGGAGTTTTCTGCTGCACGTACATATGTTCCACCAAAACAAATTCCTTCCCGAGACTATTTTGCAGAGGCACCGTAACACCCAAGACAATTTTGATTGGGTTAAAGAAATGCCAATAAACCAGAATGCTGTGTGGACTAGCCAGTAGGTCTGGTAATGCAAGACCATTAACATCCCCTCCCTGTGACCTAATTAATTTTTTTATCCAAAAAGACTTATTAGTTATATGTTTTTATGAGTGAAAATGTTTTGTGAAGCAAACATGTGTTTTGTTTTGTGTTCTATTATGTCACATTTAAGCAAAACCAAAAATCTTTTCTTTCCAAAACAGTATATATAGTTGGTTTTCCTAATTTGTTAAAATTTGCCATTGACTCAGCCGGTATTGAAATAACCTGACTGAAAATAATAAAGCTAATCTTAGCAAGCACTTGGCTAAATAGGTGGAAGCTAGCTAGCTAGGTGGTTCTCTGGTTTTCCGTTGGTGAACGGAATATGTTGCGTCCTCAAAATTTAAATGTTTTAAAGGGGCAGATGATTTAAAGCAACTAACTGTTGAAAAGTGGAAGAGAAAAATGTCTTGGATCAGCACTGGTAAGACATAAAGATTTCCTCTGGGAGTAGCACACTCCATGGAAGTAAATAGCACATCTAGAAATGTCAAATGTTAGCCAACCACGGTCATAGAAGTGCCCCCCAATGAGACTTGAGGCATTAAAGCTCTGTCCATAAAAGCATCCTGTAAAAACTGTAAAATATATGCAAAATGGCTGTGTTTGAAGTTTCCTTAGACAAAAAAATGAAGTGAGCAGAATTCTAATTCAGTTCAGCTTTAATAAATTGAATTTAAAGCTATAGTGCGTAGTTTCTGTCGCCCCCATGAGGAATTCTAAGTAATGACAACAACACTGAGGGCGCGTCCACATGATGCAAGCCTTCCGTGATCGCACACAGCCCCCACCCCTTCCTCCACACAATTGCTAGTAGCCATGGAGGACGCAGAGGATTAAAAGAAACATTTTTCAGAAGAGGGAATTATATTCACTTGAGTTCCCGTGTGTGAAAGTTATCAAAACATAAAGAGAGAGTTGTGTGGAGCTGATTAGCTTTTTAGCAACTCACTTGGCAATTGCTTTGAATATAACGGACGTTCATTAATATCAAAAAGTTACGCACCAATGCTTTAATGAGGACATATTTTCTACTGTGAGGCCGTCAGTAATATCCATAATGCGACAGTATTGCAGCTTAAATGACTGTGCTTCCCCTCCATTCATGACTCTTCACTGGCTACAGTTTCAATTCTATATCCCACCACTTCTTTCCCTGCGGCTGTGATGGCCACAGTGCACTAAAAACATGTTTCTGTTTAGGGCAAAAAGTACTCAGAAAGTTGACAGCGAGAAAGTGTGATGGAAAGTTAGTGGGAAGAAAATAATAAAATAATCAAGAGGCGCGAGTGAAGAAGACGTTACCCTTGGAGACTGAATGCAAGATGAAACGCATCCCATATAGGAACAGGAGGACAGAGCAGGGCACACAAGCAGGGAGGAATCAGCTAATCTTTACTGAGCTCCAGCCTTTGCTGCAGAGAGCCCACAGAATGAATCATGAATCATTTACAGTCTCTTTCCCTCAGGAGCCTGTGTTTAAATATTAATGCTCTCCATTCAGATCACAGCCACCCTGACCCGCATAGCTAGGTCTACTCCCCAAGGACGGCCTGTACGCACCCTCCCTGCTCACATGCACATACAAAGCACCTCCATGGATCATCTATAGGCATGGATAGAGAATACCAAACTGCTCAAAAGCCCTATTATATATCTTACAGTCCCTGAGGTAATGTGCGCTCATACAAATACCGCACACACATCTTAGAGAAAAGTTACCTCTGTCTGTTCTAAAAAGGATCGTCTTTCATTTTCACAAACATACGCTCAGGTAGATGGAGGTTTTTACACATACAAATGCTTTTTTTGGGAAATACTGTAACCAAACTATGAAAAAACGTCCCACGTCGTCAACAATCCCGGAAATGCTAACTTTAAAGGTCCCATGACATGGTGTTCTTTGGATGCCATTATATAGACCTTAGTGGTCCCCTAATACTGTATCTGAAGTCTCTTTTATATAGACCTTAGTGGTCTCCTAATACTGTATATGAAGTCTCTTTATATAGACCTTAGTGGTCTCCTAATACTGTATCGGAAGTCTCTTTTATATAGACCTCAGAGGTCCCCTAATCCTGTATCGAAAGTCTTTTATTTAGACCTTAGTGGTCCCCTAATACTGTATCTGAAGTCTCTTTTATATAGACCTTATTGGTCCCCTAATACTGTATCTGAAGTCTCTTTTACATAGACCTTAGTGGTCCTCTAATACTGTATATGAAGTCTCTTTTATTTAGACCTTAGTGGTCCCTAATCCTTTATCAGAAGTCTCTTTTATATAGACCTCAGAGGTCCTCTAATACTATAAGGTGTAGGCTGGGGGGTGGGGTGGCCTTTACCAACTGCCCCTTTGCTCGTTTGAAAGCCATGATGTCTCTCTCTCTCTCTCTCTCTCTCTCTCATGGGTGGACCAAATTCTCTGGCCAAGCATAGCAGAGAAACCTCATTAGGAGTAGATTCTAGATTGGTCCATCTGAGCTTTCATAGACTCAAAGCTCACTCAAAGACAGAGCAGGATACCCAGGGCTCGGTTTACACCTATCGTCATTTCTAGCTGCTGGGGGACCATAGGCAGGCTGGGGGAACTCATATTAATGTTAAAGAATGCGGACATTTTCATGCCATGGGACCTTTAACTTTGTCGGTCCTCCATTGGATGCCAGGCAGTTGTCATTCAGTAGGTTCATCAGTGCTTCTTTTACAGAAAACAGCAACCTGCTAAGTCAGTAAGTGGTTGATAAAAACGGCAAACCTGCGTGGTGTAGGACCAAAACAATGAGCTAAAAGAGGCTTAAAGCTCCATAGAGCTCTCCATAGAGAATTACAGTCGAGTGATAATTCTCGTTCACTACAAGCGACCCCTTCACGCTACAAAAAGGTATTTGATCCATTGTTATTGTAAAAAATGTTAGTGAGTTATTAGTGCAGCTTCAATGTCAGGTCAAAGTTTCCTTCATGGGTGTTTAAGTAATCCACCAATTCTGTCTTTTCTGGAAACTCAATAGAAAAAGAGCACAAAGCAAAGACATACTTCAAAACATAACAGTGGAATCGACGAAATACGCCCCCAACTTTTGCGCTTTCCCCTTACCGCCCCTGTTTCTTCCTTTCTGTCGTCCTTGTTAACATCGAGCGTATTTCTCCTAGGCGAGAACGGTGAAGATTTGACACTAAAACAAGACAACTGTGTGAGCATTTCCTCAATCCGGCTCAATAAAAAATAAAAAAAAGACGAGGATCCTTCTGATCCTCACGCTGCCAACACCCCAATTAGTGTCACCTCCTCGAGTCTGGAGCATTTCTCTAGATGGCTCACTTTCTCCTTCCATTTCTCTTTGTTCTCACCCTTTAATTCTCATCTTTTTAGCCCCAGGCGCACTCAGGCAAACACCGCTGCCATCATCTTTTTCCCAATTTATGCTTTCTTTAAGGTCTCCGCTGGTGTGTGTGTGTGTTTTTTTAACACTACACTGCATCTGCTCTACTGGCTCTCAGTGCTCTTTCAATACTGTTTAGATCAATCTTTCCAAATCAATACTTAATATCAGAAAGAAGCGCTGGCCTTTTGCTGTATGTACTGTGGCGTATCGTCAAGACACACCGAACCATCGTCTCCGTTCAACCTGTTCACACAGAAAGTAATGAGATATTGAACTGGACTCCAATACGCTGAGGTGCGGCCAATTCTGCACCGTTCACAATCGGTGCGTTTCTCCCAAAACCCTGGCCGAGCAATAAAAGCACCAGATAACATTTGACACCAGACCCTCATTTTTCTTCATTTGTCTCTTAGTGTCAGAACAATGTGAGCTTCGCACTCTGAGAAAAGCTGCCTAATTGACATTCCTTCATGTCTTTCACATGTTAAATGAACCCCGAGCCACCGACCTCTCTGCGCTAAAAGTGTTTTTTCCACCCGCATATTTTTTTGCAGGGCCCTCCTTTTAAATAACTTCTTGTCTCTCAAGATATTCCCAGTCTTCCCATTAACCATGCATTACAGGCCTAAGTGTATTGGCTGGGACGGGAGGGCAGCAAGAAGAATTTAAGTATGTCTTGCTTGCGCTGTATAATTCATCATGTAAGGAGCCTCACGCTTTTTAATGGTCTCTGCTCTCATTATCCAGTCTCTGTTTTCTCACCCTCCCCTCTGAGAGTTCCCCCTAATGGAGGGACAAATAGATTCATATGAGGTAGTAATTACCGCGTTTTAAGCAATGAGTGCAACCGTGAGAAAGCGAAAAGAGAACAGACGTGAATCTGGGCTGATCCGGCTGTTCCATCAGGACACGAGCAATGGCGAGACAGAACAGTCCAATCAGACCGTGTCAGATTACCCAACAAGCTTGTCTGTCATTTGTCTCCACCATGGCCATGCTTCCTGTTTCTATCTGCTTCCTGTCTCGGTGCTGACTGATGGGACCTCTGGAGAGGCTGAGTAGCACGTCTGAGTTGCCAGACGCTGAGACGCGTCAGGGTTGCCTGTTCCTGCCCAGATCCCACCGCCTCAGATGAACAGAAGCAGATGAGAACACTCATTTAATTGAGACACGCTGTGCTGTTTCAATTGCATTTTCCAGATATAATGAGCCAGAGAACAAAAACAGAGAAACAGCCTTCAGTTCATAGAGAAAACGAGCAAAGAATGACACCGCCGTGTGACGGCATTTCCAAAACCATTTGTGCTCTCTACGCTCAAACGTGGTTTGACTTTGCACCAGACGTGAATTCAATCCTCTCGGAAGTGCCGACGGCTATTGTTAAAGAAACAGTGGAGGCAACCGGCAGACTAATAAGATCAGGTAATTGCACATCCAAGACAGAAAGCCCATGTCCAAATATATCTGGCGAAGGGCCCTATGTTGTGGAAACAGAAGCGTCAGATATTCCCTGCCAAGAGGAGCTCATGCATAAACAACACTGTCATATTTATATAGGCATCCCTGTGGAGGCCATCCACCATTGTGCTGCTACGCTAACTACCTCTGCAGAGGGAACATGACACTATCACCACAACACATGTTCTTAAGTGATTAAAATTCACTCTCCCCTTGTAGGCCTCTCTTATCGGTGTTTTGGTGTTTCTCAGCTGCGGTGAGGGTCACTAGGAGTAGCTGTGGGAGGCAGATAAAAAACTGTGTTTTTCATTGCCATTGAGTTGGCACACACACACACACACACACACACACACACACACATGCCGGCGAATGTTTTTGAGGCCGTCCTCTGGAGTGCTGGGTTGATAAAAACGGATTCCCTCCACGGCACTTGAGTGTTATTATTCTCTCTTCCTTTTTTCCCCTTATCTGAAACCTATTGTTGGAACACAGGGTGGTTATTGGGTTTTGTCAAGAGAGGAGAGGAACGACAAGTGGATGGGGACAAGCTTCATGTCCTCATTCTCCGGTGCCGTGGAGCAAAGCAAACCCACATATAGCCTCCGCCGGCACAGGATTCCGATTCTCGGAGCAGCTCTCTGACATTTTCTTTGGGTGAAACGTTGTGGAAGGAAGAAGATTTATTTCCGTGCCGAGGTGCTCTGTAATTGAATAAACTGCGGAGAAATTATATTTTTCCCAGTGTACACTTGCATACCTTGTCGCTGCCAGTTAAAGTCGTCCCCCAATTCATTTCAGAGGGGAAATATTAAACATATACGACCTGTCTGAGGCAGCTGTGTGCAGAGATTCGATGAAGTATGACTACAAGTTAGATTGTTTCACAAAAACAAGGAAAGCCGAGTGGGTGTTTTTGGTTCAGAATGTTATAGATTATTTCAGTTCGGATTTTTCTCCCCTCCGACTGACATATAGGCTCCATACTGATTTCAGACCACGTCCTCACACCGTATATCCATTTCTACTCTAGGGAGACAATGTTTTCAAGAGAGACAGAGATCCTCTGAAATTCATCCACTGTGCAACCGAGTGTTGGCAGTTGACCTTGTAAACTTTTCAGCTCGCAGCCAAGTAAAGTTTCACTTCTGCTCCCAGCCCTGCGATCTAATGAGGGTTTGTAGAAAGAGATGCGCCCGCTATCTGTAGGGGCCTTGTTGGGAAATTAAAGGTCATTCTCACTGGATGAGCAACCCTGATACATCCCATCTCTTTCCTCGCTGGCCAACGGGGAAATCCAACGCTATTAGACCGGAGCTGCGTCCTTTATCATTGCGGTGATTATCATCCAAATCATCACCCAGGCCACGAAGCATCATTTAGCGTCCCCATTTAACTTCTCACCAGCCGTGTGTCAGACATACCCACCAGTCACAATGTGTCCGGCAATATTGGGAGCTGCGGGGAATTATGCGGGAAGGAAAGCAATTAGCCGGCCGGAAAAAGATGAAGATTCAAAGGCAGGGCGTGTACAGTTATAGAACAAGGAGAGAGAAGATAAAGTTAGAGAGCAGAATTACTTATTAATGCCACTAATGAGGGCAACGCAATGGGCTTGAGATGAAGCTACGTAATGTACCTGCAGCTGTATAACGGTAAATGCTCTATCTCTGCTCATACCAGAGTGGATCCAGAAACACTGAGCGGATAAGCTGAGTAAATCTCCCGGTTCAGCTTTGGACCATTTGTATGTGATACACTCACGGCTGGGTTGTGATGTATTGCTTAGTATTGCGTTATGGTAATGGAATGACTTGTGGCTGCTATCAATATTTTCACATTGAATTGCATGACACTTTTGCGGGAGAGGGATTGTTTCTAGTGAGGAACCGACAGAGAGTTATCACCCTGCATGAAGAAAACATCTTCAAACCATACACTGGTGGCTTGTTAAACCGCAAATCAGGAGATCTGCTGGTCCACATTTCGGACATATTAATCCCATATTGAAAAAGTGAGACTTCTATGTCTTTTTGTGATGTTTAAATCAGGTTCTGGTGCTTTATAAATACAGTGAAAGTATAACCCCCAATACACACAGCCCATATTCAGAAACTGTTCCTCCATACGGTCCAACTTTTGTAAACTATTGTTAACTGCTCCTCAGATCTCTGCAGGGTAAATCCAGACAGCTAGCTAGACTATCTGTCCAATCTGAGGACTATGGTTACCTGGTCCTCAGATCTCTGCAGGGTAAATCCAGACAGCTAGCTAGACTATCTGTACAATCTGTGTTTTCTGTTGCACGACTGAAACTACTTCTGAACGTACATATGTTCCACCAAACCAAGTTCCTTCCCGAGGGTATTTTGCAGCGGCACCGTGGCTCTGCCCGGTGCTTAGCGCCACCCAAGATGATTGTGATTGGCCTAAAGAAATGCCAGTAAACCAAAGCAGGTTTCTCTGCCAACCCAGCATGCTGTGTGGACTAGCAAGACCCTCTTTTGCAGCGCTGTGGAGGAAGGTCTGGCAAAGCAAGACTAGACCGAGGGTGAATACAGGTATATTCAGACAGTATGGGAAAATAATGTGTTTTTTGGAACATCAAAGCATGATAACATGCTCTAGTAGAAACCCAAATTACAAGAATGAACCTGAAAATGAGTCTTTCAAAAATAAAACAAAAACGGGCTTGTTTCAAGCTTTTCGTATATTTTTTTATATATATATATATATATATAAATTATAGTATATATTACATGTAAACAAGTAACTAAACAGATTAGGCCTGTGACAACATAACTTGCTTTGACCTCTACATATGTCGGTAGCCTACTTAACATGAAGTGGCAAAAAAAGCTATTTGCTGTATTCTATTAACTGATCTGTAATTTAAACAAATAAATGATAACTTTTTTTCAATTTTACTTTCCCAGCACTTGTGATGAAGACACGCTCTGAGTTCCAGAGAGCTACTGATTGCGAGCGGCTGTGGCTCAGTTGTAGAGTGGTTGCCTGCCAATTGGAAGGTCGGTGGTTCAATCCCTGGCCCTGGAGTCCCCATGTTGCAAGACACTGAACTCCGAGTTTTCCTTGATGCTGCTGCACACCGAGTGTGTGTGTGTGTGTATCTGATGAGCAGGTACATATTCAGGTATGTACGGCAGCCTCGCCCACAGTGTGTGAATGGTGAATGCTTCCTGTAAGATGTAAAAAGTGCTTTGAGTAGTTGTTAAAGACTAGCTATGTAAATACAGTACATTTACTAAGCTATATAGGTGCACTCTGCAGGAAAGTGCTCTAAGATTTTAAAAACATCTACATACCATGATCAGAGGCAGAAGCATCCAAGAAAAGACAGCCCTGAGAGGTACAACAGTCATTAAAAGTTTGGAGCCTTCTCTCACAACGTGTTTCCAGAAACATGCGAACATGACGGTTGATTATTTCACTTTTTCAAAGTGATGTGGGAGGCCTAGGAGAGGAGTGTCAACGGCGAGGAGCTTTCAGTTCAAGCGCCGCTTAGATCAAGCTTTTAAAAGGAGCGCCCAGCCCGCTTCCCCTCACTTCCATTTTGAGAAGGGGCAACTTTGCCAAAGAGTTCTTGCGAGACGTCTTGTCTTTTTATCAGTGGTTGAAAAGCCCCCGTGTTTCCTCACAGCATGGCTGGCGCTAATTAGTTTAGCGCGCACATTACCCACGAGGCCTGTGAAACTGCACTCCCCACCAACTGGGAAGTCGACCAAAGATAACACAATGATGAATAAACCGCGGTGGATGGAAACGGGGGACCCATATGAATTATAATAACAAGAGAAGGATGTGATTATTTGCTTGTTTCTCTTTAACTACCACCAACTAGATCTCCATTCTTGTGCATAATCATACTGCACTGCAGAACCTTATTTTCCAACATCCTCCAGATAAAGAAGAGCCTCTTTGTGGAAAATATGAAATACCTGAGGAATGTATTATTGAAAAAAGGCTGCCTTTTCAATACAGATGCATCTAACAAACCTGCCTTCAACATGTACAGTTGTGTTCGAAATAATAGCAGTGCCTTTAGAAAAATGAGTAAATGTCAAAATTCTTCAAAGAAATTGT